>NC_056741.1:1650078865-1650188865 GCF_019279795.1 Protopterus annectens | reverse complement strand
CATAGCCAGGAAGAGTTGAGATGATTTTTCAGTATTTGTCTGAAGGTGGTGGAGCTGCCTGTGTTTCTTATAGAAGGTGGAAGTGAGATCCACAGTTTGGCGACAGTGAAGGAGCAGAGGAGTTGACCAGCAGGAAAGGTGGGCTTTTCTACTTTTAGAAGTACATGATTTTTCAGATCTTAGTTGCCTGCTGGGTTGGAAATTGGCAAGTAGAGTTGAGAAAGCAGGACAGCCTATGGGTCTGTAGATTATTTTGTGTACTGTAGTTTGTTAGGTGAATGAGAGATGGTGGAGGAGTTTTAGCCAACCTAATTGTTTCAGTGAGTTACAGAGGTGGGATGAGAAGTTGGCCTTGCTGGCAAATTTGGCTATTCTGTAGTAACACATATCAAGTTTGGATTTTGTAGAATTGTAGATATTAGTGAGGAGAGGGGCACCATAAAGGAGATAGGGTAATAAAAAGGTAGCTGCAAGGGCTTGTCTAGTAGAGAGGCTAAGAAATTGTTGGTGCCTGTAGAGCATACCGAGCTCTTGGTTTGTTTTTTTTTATGTTATTGTTTATGTGTAGGTCAAAGTTAAGGTTTTCATCTATAATAATGCCTAGTAATTTAGAGTGTGGGACAACTTCTATAGTGGTATTGTCTTGGACTTGTATAGTGAAGAGTTTTTTTATCTAGGGGAGAGGTTTTCTTAGGGGTAAAAATTACTAGTTTTGTTTTTTTTTGTATTTAAGGCAAGATGATCGTTACGCATTCAAGATTCGATTGAAGTGAGGGCATACTGGGTGATCTGCTGGAGTTCAGAGCTGGAATTTGCAGTGCATATTATTGTACAGTTGTCAGAATACTGGATTACTTGAGTATTGTGGGAGAATGGAGTCACCTGACTTCATTTCCCAGGCTAAATACAAACTTAACAGGATTTAACATCTCTGTCTGAGAAATACATATCTCTCAGATGTTTGCTCTGAAATGGAAGTTGTAAAATAATAAAACACTTTACATTTTAACACTAGTAATTACTTTTTTTTCAAGACAATGGAAAAATTTCCAGCTCTAGACGTTGTGTTTGCTTTTGAACTGAAAGTGAGAGATAACATCTTTTGTTTATGGCCCAGCTTTGCAAGTTAATCTTCTATGTTCCAGCAGGGTATGCTGTGGTTAAATTTTTGAAGCTCAGTACATTTATTATTTTTTTATTGTTTTTTTATTTCAGTTTGGTAACCGTGGAAGTCCACTGGGTCAAGAAGAACCCATTTTCAGTGGAGGCCCGGGGAGAAAAGCTCCAATAACAATTACAGACATGTAGATTTATACAATAAATTTCTTACTCAGAGAAATACAATATGTGATAAATTAAGCTAGTACAAAGAAATATAGATAATGAGATTTAGGTGGAAGTTTTGTATGTGCAGAATTAGAATACAGTTTCCATATAAGAGTGTTTAAGGTAAGGTGCAGCTAGAGACTGTCCCACAAGGTTGTAATGCAGTGTTGTAGTAGGTGAGTGAGGTTATGAGAAATAGGTGTAGCAGGGGTTGGGGATGTGAATGTGATTGGCTAGTGGGAAACTTATGTTGGAGAGTGGCACGAGCATGACCATTTTGAAGAGAGATGAGAGAACAAGAGAGATCTGAATTTGATGAGGTTAGTATACCGCGTAGGTAGGGAGGGAGAGAGTTCCAGAATTTAGATATGGAGCAGGATAGAAGGAGTTGGCCGGGGGGGTTGTGAGGGTTTGTAGATTTGTAGAAGGTTTTGGTTTTCAGATCTGAGTGAGTGGCAAGGAATGTAGGGGGTTAATGCAGTAGAGAGAGAGAGAGAGGGGCATCTGGAAGGTCTGTAGATAAATTTGTGAGCATTGGTGAGTTTAAGGAAGATCAAGTAATTGGGCAGTTCTAGCCATTGCAGGGTGTGGAGAAAATAACAGTGGTGGGAGGAGTATTTTGAGTTGTTTGCAAATTTGCTTATTTTATTGTAGCAAGATTCAAGGCTGGATTGAAGGCTGAGTTGAAGAATGTTTGCACCGTACACAAGAGAGGGGAGGAGGTAGGAGGAGGCTAAGGTTTTCCTGGATGGGAGGGTAGCGGTTGTGTCTGTATGGTAGTCCTAGCTTTTGGTGTTTTTTTTTTGATGGAGGTTAGGATATGGGTGTCAAATTTTAGATGTTCATCAGTTATGACACCAAGGAGTTTGGTATTGGATACAATTTCAATAGGGACATTGTTCTGACTGAGTATGGAGAAAGAGTGTTTGTCAATTGGGCAGTTTCTAGATCAGGAAAAGATCCTCAGTTTTGTTTTATTAGTGTTTAGGGCGAGATGATTTTTTTGCATCCAAGATATGGTTTTAGAGAAGGCTGATTGAGCTTTTAGAAGTAGATCAGGAGGGGAATAAGCTGAGCAGATGCTTGTTGAATCATCTGGGTACTGGATTATTGAGGAGTCAGGGATGGTGTGGTGAAAATTGTTGATAAATATATTTAAGAGTAATGGTCCTACAAAAAAACATCGTGGCACTCTGTGGTGTGCAGGAAGGGGGAAGTTGAGGATTTCCATTGAGTGGCTTGCTGTCTTTCAGAGAGGTAGCTAGAGAACCAGGCTAAAGTGGAAGTGAAGAGGTTGAGAGATGAGAGTTGAGATATGAGTAAAGGGTGGGATACGGTGTCAAAAGCTTTGGATAGGTCAAGGAACAGAGTAGATGCCAGTTTGCCAGAGTTGTGTACTTGGCTTATGGTATCAAGGAAGGATAGGATGGCAGTCATGGTACTGTGGTTGAGGCAGAAGCCTTGTTGGGTAGGGGTGAGAAGATTGTTCTGTGTCAGATATGGCATGAGTTGAGTATGGATACACTTTTCCAGGATTTTAGAAAGTGGGAAAGGATGGCTATAGGCTTGAAATTTGAGTTGTCTGTGTTTTTGCCTCCCTTGTGGAGTGGGATGATGTACGCATGTCGCCAGATAGCAGGGACATAAGCTTCGTGGCTGGATCTGTTGATCATGATGGAAATGGGAAAGGCAACACTGTCGGCAGAAATTTTTAGGAAGGTAGATGGGAGATTATCAGGTGTGTTGCACCTACGTTTTAGTTGGAGGAGTAATTTTTTTTATAGTACTTGTGGGGATGAGTTTTAGGTTGAAAGGGGGGGATGTAAGTGACTGGTTCTGTATACAGTTCTGTATAAATCATATCAATATTCACAAGTGACATAGAATTATTTACAAAATTACAGCTAGCTGCACTGGCAGTGTCACACTATCATATAACTTAAGCAACATTACATAGATTATTCAATTCCTGCCCCCCCCATTTTTAAACTAAAAAACATCTTTATTAAACCCTCTCTTATGACATAAGCAATCATATATTTATATAAATAAAAACAAACCACAGCAATACAATCCTAGTTGCATACATTTTACATCATAAACCATGCAGCCACACTCCCAGTTGCAAAACATTATAGATCACTTATCATCCACCCAGTCATTTTCAGTCAAACATTGCATAGCTCATTTAAGTTCTGCCTTCTTTTAAATCCCATTCCTCCCCTGTATGTATTGTTCCCACAATTCCCATTTTTTCCTATATGGTTTGCTCCTACTCTTTTGTAAAAATCTCTGTTCCAGCTGTTTTATCTCTGTTACTATAGTTACTACTTTGAAATGATGGTGGTGATCCACGACTTGAAAGTCCTTCACCACCTATCGGCTCCGGGTCCTTTTCCATTGGTTACTGATAACACCATGATGATATGGTATCTCAACAAACATAGGGGTATAATGTTATATCCTCTGTGCCAGTTAGCAATGATGGCATGGAAAAAGGTTTAGCAGCATTCTCTGACTTGCCAGGCATCATACATTCCATCTGAATAAAACATTGTGGCAGACAGACTAAGCAGATCCTGGGCAGACCCCCATGATTGGCAGCTCAAGGCAGTGGAGTTCCAGGATCAGGTCCAGATGTGGAGAATTCCTCAAATATGTCAGCTCATCTCCTTTCAAAAGAGATAGCTGGATAAATTCTGTTCCAGACATCCTTGCAGCCATGCTTGGAGGACAGATACATTCTCATTCCTTTGGGTGGGAATTTTCCTTTATGCATTCCAACCATTTTCACTGCTTCACAAGGTACTTCTGAAGATTCAGAAAGAAATGTCAAAGATCATTGTGCTCACCCACTACTGGCTTGGACACATTTCAACTACAACTACAACTGATGATTCAGTCTTGACTCCATTTAAGTACTTATTTGAGGAGGATGTACAACAGGTGTTAGAGGAGGCCAGAAAACTTGCTACTAGAAAATCCTATGTTTACAAATGCGTAAAGATTTCTAAGTGGTGATCAAACTGGAACAGATGGTCCCTTGAGGTTAACATCCTCTGGACTTGAAATATTTGTATGAGCTACTTCACAATGGCTTACTGTATACATTCATTAAAGTGCATTTAGCAACCATTTCTACTTGTCTCCCAGTGGAGCCCCCTCTTTCTTTTTCACTAAAACAGCTCATGAAAGGAGTATTGTATACAAGATCCCCTTACAAGCAAATACTTCCTTTGTGGGATATTAACTATGTTCTGTAAAAATTGACCTTACCACGTTTTGAACCTGCCACTCAGACTGATCTGAAGCTCTTAATATGGAAACCTGTTTTGCTTATTACTCTGACATCTGCAAAGTGAGTCTGTGAACTGCAAGCTATCATGGTGGGACAACTTTACCTTATATTCCACAGGGACAGGATTGTGTTATGCACTAATCCTTCTTTCATGGCAAAAATGGTCTCAGAATTCACTCGCAATCAGTTTGTTAACCTCCCTGTATTCATTCAGGAACCTAAGAATAAATGTGAGGATACTTCATACCTTGGATGTGCATTGGCTGCTTAGGTACTACCTTGACAGAATGAAACACCTCAGGAAGGCTGAAAGGCTTTTTATTTCCAGGGGAAAGAAGGGTTAGCCTGTTTCTAAGCAGACCATTATTGCACATTGGTTGCTCTCTGCTAATGTGTTTTGTTACACCCACCATGACAAGGTGAATTCAGGGTCTTTTCTTCGTCAGTGCTGTGTGGAAAAGGAGAGGACTAGAAGGATTCTAGAGGCAGCAACTTGGTCCTCTGTCCATATATTTATGAAGCACTACAAGTGTGATCCCTTTCTAGATCCAGATCAGGCTTTGTTTGATCATTCTCCAGGTGTTCCTGGACCCTTATCCTTCCTCCACCCAGGTTTGGTAAGCTTTGGGAATCTACCTGAATGCCAGTAAGGAAGTGTGCATGCTGAATATAGTACAGTTGCACAAGTCTTACTTACCTGCAGCAGTAGATGTTCATAGAACACACTGCCTTACTGGGAGTATCCACCCACCATCTCACCCCCTTTTTTTTATATATATGTACATAATTTGGTGTTTGGATTGCCATTCAAAACTCTTCCGTGGCTTTTATTGTGATGTGTATGTGTGTGGTTTTTGATACTGGAAAAGTAGGTATTCGCAAAGCTTATGTTTCCATCTTCTCTTCCTGCTGGACCCTACAAAGCTGAAAGGCTCATGTCTGTGGGTCTGTAAGGCAGTTCCTGTACTGCCAGGTGATTAGTCCATCACAACCACAGACCGGCAATGGGAGGAACTCTAATAGCTTTAGTAGTTTGCCAGAAAAGGGTAGCAGGGCAATGCTACCAGAATGCCGGAAAGGCAGTGTGTTCTACAAACATCTACTGTTGCAGGTAAGTAGGACTTACACAACTGTACAATCTATGCTAATGTTTGTAAGTGTATATATTCCTTTCTAGTTAAATCAGATTTTCCTTACATGTATGCAATCATATATATTTTTCCTCTATTTTTTACTGAAACTAGTCTCTTATTTAATAAATGCTTCCCCAAATCATATTTCTGTCTTCTCAACTTTCCTCAATCTGTCAAAGGCATTTGACACTGTATCCCATACCAAACCCTTAAATGTCCTAGCTGATCTAAACCTCAGCCAGACAGCAATAGCCTAGTTTCATGATTATCTGGATGGCTGTCAACAAGCAGTATTATGGCAACAAAATCTCTCTTGTCTTCTACCCGTTTCCTAGGGAGTCCCACAAGGTTCTATCCTTGGCCCACTCCTCTTCACAATCTTCACAAACAAATTCCATACAGCTACAAGTGACACCACACTCATACAGTATGCAGACGATTCAACCCTTATATGTGCTGTTTCTACCCTCCAGCAACTAGAACACATAACACAACAATCATTTGCAGCTATAGAATTCGAGCATCATGGAAGGAAACACGTGACTCGATATTTTGAATCTTAGAGCCTTGGCTAACCAATACTCAACTAATATTGAACCCCCAAAAAACTAAACTAATCCTATTTCACCCTACAAGAGCCTCCTAACACCCCTCCTGCATTCACAATTACCACAGTTAATAACACCATCATATCCCCAGTTTCTAAACTATGTTGCTAGGGGTCACCATTGACCAGAATATGCTATTTGACACTCATATTGCTCAGTCCATAAAAAAAGTTCACAAAAAGCTAGGGTGCCTCTACAGAAGTAAACATTATCTCACAGCAGACACCAAAGCTACTATTGCTAGAACCCACCTTACCTCAACCTTACTTTACACTTCCCCTATTCTTTCCAAATCAGAGTTAATAAAACTAGAAACCTGTTACAGTAAAACAGCAAAATTCACAACAGGCACTAGCTATAGATCCCACCACTACCACTCTCTCAGAAAACTATCATGGCTTGAACTCCCTGCATTGCTAAAATTCAATCAGCTCAAAATAGCCCACCAAATAATAAACCAGCCTGAAAAAACTCCAGCCCTAAAGAGCTTATTATCTTACTACTTAAATAAGCTGACCCTTCGCTCAACCAATAAGGCATTACTAGAAATAACAAAATGCAAAAGTCACGCTGGAGAATCCCTCTACTCCTGTAGCATCCCTAAAGTCTGGAATAGCCTTTTGTTTGACATTAAATCCAACACTAACGTAGTACAATTCAAAAAACTACTAAAAGCCCACCTATCTGCTACATGGATTTGCCCATGTATTGAACCTGGCTAAAATAACAAAATTGAAATAAACCTAGATCACCTAACAGACTGCCTAAACTATTGCCCCAGACTAAAACCAACTATCTAAATTATCCTATTTCTGTCTAACTCACTCCAAACTATCTAAATACTTTCTAAAAAGTAAATACCATTAGCCTCCTCTACTTTCTCTCCACACTTTTCTGTCTTTACAAACATCTTAGTTCAAGCTTGCATTTATTGGCCAAACATATAAAGACTGTATATAAAGTATTCAGCTCAAACAGGTCTGTTTGTAAGATTTATTGTACCCACCACTAGTATGCCTGACTACTAGTCTGATGATTTTATCTATATTGTATAAAAACTCCATAAATTGCAATCTGTTTACTTTTTAAGAAATACTATGTAACCTTACTATTAATCTCTTTATAAACACTTTGTTTAATGTTATGTTGCTAGGTTGTTAAGTTTCTCATGCATTGTGTGTCTTGGAGGTTTTCTCCCCGGGCCTTCGCTGAAAATGGACTTGTTGTCCAGCTGGACTTTCCCGGTAAACAAATGTAAAATAAATAAAATAAAAAAATAAGAATTTCTGTTGTTGTGCTACACTATTATTACTTTTTTAATTTACACATTCTGCAATGTCTTCTATTCTGCTTTGATATTGTTTGTATTCACCACTCCAAGCCTGAAATAGGTCTTACTGAATCTGTGCACTAACCTGTTCAACAAATTTAAATAAATAAATGCAAGTTTAAAAACTGCAGCAATATTAAGCAACACTGGGCAGGATTCACGAAGCCTCCGTGTAACACTGGGCAGGATTCACGAAGCCTCTGTGTAAGAGTTATAACTCTTACACGGAGGCCGCAGTTAAACGGAGTGATGTCAGCATGCTCTGCATATTCAAGAGAGGATGCTGAATCACACCTAAGTCTAACACGGTCCATGTAAGACAGTAGGGGGCGTGTCCGTAGGCCGAGCCCTGCAAGCAGACACGCCCCCAGAAGAGTTAAAGTGCCCAAAGTAAACACCCACGGCAGAGTCCACGGAAATGTGAACAAACACAACACAACACATGCCCCCACAGACTATGAACAGAAAATATATAAATGAACATGTTCTATATATTTTTTAAATTGTAAAGATGTTTGCTCGTGACTGCACTCGTTTGCACGGGCGTGCCCGAAGCACAGCTACAGTTAGCAGTCAGTGGGAAAGCATATAAGAACTAAATATGCAAAGAAAGCCAAGAAGCAATAGCGTAGCGGTAGAGACGTCAGCTGAGGAGCAGGCATTCATGGCTCGAGTCCCCACACCACCAACTTTTATTTTTAGCAAAATAAGCACAAAACAAGTCCCTGACAAACATGCACACATATAAAATCACATTGTATGTAAAATGTAATGAAATAGTCCATTTATTTTGAAGAAATGTGAGGTAACAAAACAATAAAAAAATGCCAGATGTGCCTATAGCTGAGCTACAGTTTAACAAGGTGAGTGCATCTGCCCGTAGGTGAGCAGTGGTTTAACAGGTGCAAAATGAGTGCCCATAGCTGAGCAGTGGTTTAACAGGTGCAAAATGAGTGCCCGTAGCTGAGCAGTGGTTTTACACGCTGACACTGTGTGACCCTAGCTGAGCTGAGCGTAATATGCGTGCTGATAACCAAATGAGGCTTAAACCAGTGCACCCCATTTGCGCGGAGCTACGCACTGCGCCAACAAGCTAACCGACGGGCAACATTGAGCAAGCTGTAACAAAACTGCCTTTGCACAGACACACCCCCTAGCCTGTCTAGACAGTCATAAAATATAAAAAGCAGTGGCCAGGTTTGAACTCAGGATGCCATGCACCATAGTCAAGGTACTGAACCACTAAGCTACCACAGCTGTACTCAGAAATGCAGTAATAGCAAATATATAGGAATGAATAGAAAGTGGAGCATGACAAAGCAGGTTTTGTGAAGTGGATACAATTCCAAAATGGCCAATCACAGATAAGTGCGGGAAAAATGGCATATATAAGCCCCATAGGCGGGAATACACAGCATAAACGATTGTAGAACTGACTTGCAGCCAGAATGTCAGGTGTAGGTGAGGGTAGTTGCTTTCGAGCACAGAGGTGGGGCATTGAGGAGTCCAGATACATGGTCTGGCTCCTAGTCCACAATCATGAGGCCCAACTCATGCAGGGCCAGATCCTGTTGGGAGCATATAGGGCTGAGGCGTGGGACCGGTTGGCTCATGATCTTACCAGTGCCACAGGGATTCCAAGGACTGGTGAGCAGGTCCGTCACCAGCATGAGGACCTGAAGAGACGCAAGCAGGACAAATTGAACCTTTGGATCCAGGAGGCCCAGCAAATGCCCAACGCCCCACTACTGAGTAAGTTACATTTAATTATGTATGTAAGAAATTAAATTAACTGATATTATGGAGATGTGTATTCCAATATTACTTCATTTATATTACAGCTGCAGGTGTCCGTTCTGCGAACCGCAGAGCCTATGGCAATAGGCTGGCGTGGTTGTGCCACCAGGCAGGTCAGTAATCCACTCCCAGTAACTGTAAAGAAATATAAAAGTATGACAGTTAGCAAAATAGTGCAGTGTAGTCACTAAGTAATAAAATGTGCAAGTAACAGTGTAAAAGTGTTTGCAAGTATTGCTTGATTACAAAAGTGTGTTACAGTCTGAAATCCAAACAGAAAAATGAAAATGTCTGAAATAAATTCTGAAATAAAGATGCCCCATCTATAATACCATAGTGCACAATCTGGAGCAGGCTGAAAAGTACAGCTGCAGAAGATGAGCAACTCACATGTGTGAAATATATCCCTGTTGAAATACTGAAACATGACAGAAGTGAGACTGCTGGAAAGGATTGTAGTAACTACAGGTAAAACATGTCAATAAAGCCTAGAAGTAAGTACCATCCTGAATAGTAACATGAAAACAAGTGAGAAGGTGTGAGAAAGAGTTATGAATCCACCAATAAAGTAGTAATAACCCCTGTATAAAGTATACTGCAGTCAGTACAGAATGAAATGAATGTGACAAGTAGAACCAAACTGTGAAATGTGTCCAAAGTGTTGCTGCAGCTGGAATGTGTATCCCAAAATCTGGATATGTTGCTCTCAGTCTGCAATATGCAGATAGTATCATTGTCTGAAATATCAAACATCCACAGTTGTCTATAGCTATATAAAGCAAATGTAGCAGGATGATGTAGCTGAACAAAGCCAGATATGAACGTGTATGAATAACAATAAAATGTACATTGATGTAGCAGTAACAGTCCTATCACCAAAGTGAAGTAGTTACCATATAGGAAACTGTAGTTAGAACAGTAGTGTGTATATATCTGTAGCTATTAGAAATGTACAGCATATGTATTGGTATTTGAAGGTGTTAATAATATTTTCTTCACCCCACCCTATAACCACATATAATCCATTCCACGTGAAAATGGTATGTGCAGTCACAATTAACACCCCTGGACATTTGTCCTGATGTGTCCTAAATATTTGCATGTCCGTTGATGCATCTGCCCTGTTCATACATCCAAACCTGATGGCCTGTTGCCATCAGTCAACCCTGCATGTTGTTGGACTGTGTATTGCTGTTCAAATTATGCATGTGTTATGCTTGCTGTTCAATGGTGTGAATATCTGGGTGTTTGGTTAATGGGAATACTAATGCATGCTGTTACAATTAATTGCAAATGGTATTGTATGTTACTAACCCAAACTGTCATGACATAATGCAAAACATAGAACGACAGGGAAGGCGGGTTCCAGCGGACCCACCTCTCCCACCTCAGCTGGCGAGTGCACCTGGCACTAGTGCCCAGTCTGGACCCTCCTCCGGTGGCCCTGTGCCACCTGCAGGAGGAAGCGCTGCAGGGGATGGGGCCCGTCCCACCTCTGCAAGCGTGGCCGGAGGAGAACCACCACTCACCCTCCATAGTGTCCGGAATGTGGTGCGTAGGGAGATCCAGGACTCTGCTCTTGAGTCCCTATGCCAGCTTGAGGCACAGGTGGCACAACTTATGGGCATGCCTGTTGCCCGGCCTACACAGCCCCCAGCACAGCCCCGTCCTGGGCAGTGAAGGAACAGTGGCCTCTGCCCATGGGTGGTGATATCAGTTCCACTGTTGCCATCTGTGGGCTCATGGGCTCTGGATATCCAAACCTCCATCCCCATCAATTATGTAACCCCCCCCACACGTGTCATACACCGCCCCTGTATGCATCTTGTTTGTCTTGTCTGTTGACCTACCCAACCTACCTCCCCAGCTATACCGACTTCCATCACCTGACATACCACTCTCACCTGAAAAAAAAAAAAAGGGCACTCTGTACCCACAAAAAAATTACGCCCCATACATAGCTGCCCATTCTGCACATATGCCTACCAGACATGGAAACTATCAATTACAATTGGCTGTACAACAAGTATTATTGTTGCCCTTACACCTCTCTCAGGGGTGGAAGGTATCAAATGTCACACCAAATCACAAACATATGCACATCTGTTGCTGATGAAGGAATGGGCAGCTATGGGCCTTACCTACATCCCTCCTGCAAAACCCAAGCTTGTTTCCCTACTGTCTTACCCTCTTTGTGACCCCTTTTTCACCACTTTCCTGTCTCTCCACTTTCATTTCTTTCAAAGAAAATAGCGCGGGTGTGCGCAAGAGTAAGCACGTTTAAGCGGTTGTAAGCGGGTGTGCGCGTGTGTGCGCAGAGCTGACCGCCAGTGCGAATGCGTGAGTTCTGTGCAAACCAGCGCTAACCCGGTTACAACTGCTTAAAAGTGCCTTAGTCACTCTGATTGACAGGTCCTGTTGTCAGTTCAAAAGCAAAATAAAATCCCACGGTCAGCCCCGAACCCAGGACCTTGGAAATACTAGTCTACATGACTTACCACTAAGCCATGATTCTTATGCAAAAACATTGTGCTAAAATAAATATATCATGTAATAGTAGGAATTAATGTAAAGGGGATATAGGATGTGTAGTACACAAACATGTCATTTAGAATTACTGTCAAAACTAGTGGATTTCCATAATAGTAGTGTGTGAACAGAAACAGCCATGCTAGTTGGTAGCTAGTAGGTAATAATGTCACTGTAGCACCTTGCAAGCCACACACATACTCACAGCAGGATAATCACTGCCCATACCCCAGAACCTCTTACAGGAACACATCCAGACCACATAATAAAATATGTGGAGCAAAGGCCCAAAACCAGGGACACATTACAAATAATGTTACAACAAATGCAGACAGTTCAGAGAGTATTAGGTTCTGCATTTTGTGGGATGTTTGGAAGGGTATGAAGTCTGAAACATGAATGTTTGTCACTATATTCTGACTTGAGCCCAGAGTGATTTGCCAGAAAAAGCTGTGCATGAGATATTGACCAAAATATGAGGCAGAAATGTGGACAACCTGCAAATATTTGTACACGTGAGAGGTCTGACACCACCATATTTGAATAGTTAAGAGCCTAGACATAGCAACAGTGAATGAGTTACAGCGATGCCCCACAGACTCCATGTGAAATGTACAAACAGTAGGCAGAAAGGTGTAACAACACATGCCATGGTAACTATGGAGTCCTGAAAGTATGCACCACTTGCATGGCAGAAAAAGTGTAGTAATACATATGCTCATGCTAACCCACAGTCACAACTGCAGCATACCAGACAATTTAATGGGTGTACCCCACTGATATGTACCATTCCATGAGGCAGATAACAGATGAACCTGAGAGTCTCTGGGGCCTGCTCAGCAGCATACTCAAATACCCTAATAGATGTCAAGGCCCACACCATGGCCAGACCACACTGCATGCTGTAACACCCTAGCAAATATAGCAAGCATTCCAATGTGTGAATGTACATGGAAAATAGGAAAGCCACAGCAGCACACTACAGTCAGGACTCCTAGCAGGCATACAAGTAGTGACTGTAAAGGGCAAATATTGAAGCCTTAGCAACAAAGTGCAAGCAAAAGTGAAAGGAAAGCACACACACACACATTAACAGTAGTAGTAGTTGTAGGTGTCAGTGTACAGTACAGGAAACTGGAGAAATGAATGGATGAATGTTAATCTACAACACAGCTGGAAATATGAGAGAGATACCAACCTTTACACTCACAGAACATTGTCCACAGCATACCAGCATGGTCCCTGCCCTTAAAACTCTGAAAGGGCTATGCCTATCTCACATACCTTTTTATAGCACTGTTCTGAAATCACAGTGAGAACTGCAATCAGTACACAACTGGCTGCATGCAATTAGCAAATGCTGGCTAACAAGTGGTGCAGAGCCCATCACATGGACATATGCAGATACCTACAAAAGTATGCTGTACTCCCAGTCCACACATGCAATACTTTCATTGCATCCTGAGGAGGATGTGAGAGACAGACAGACAGAGAGAGAGAGACAGACAGAGACAGAGACAGAGAAAATTGAAATTAAGCAGACACAAACAAAACTGTTCAGCAAAAGCCACCTGAAAGCTGACAACTGGCAAGTGGAACAGCAGGACAGAAAACCAGATGGCAACACAAGCAGCTGTGACAAACACAGGTAATGTAAAGTAATACTATAAAGGTCTACATACTGTGAACCCTCCATATGTGTCATTGGTCTGTATCCATATGTATATGAAGATGTGTAAAGGGCAGGGGACATACAGCAACTATCAGTGAAGGCTGTACATACATTTGTATGTGAGAGCATCTATGTGCACATATCAATGTAGGTTGACTGTAGGTTGTAGTGCAATGTATACAGTAGGTTTCACAGTTATGCATGTTTAACAGTTTGTTAGTGTGTGTATACAGTATGGTAGACAAACAAGTTGATATACCTGTCTATCATATGGATATGTATGCATGTCAAAATATGTATGTATGTATATATATACATATATATCTATCTATATATATATATATATATATATATATATATATATATATATATATAATATGCATATATGTATACATGCATAGAGAGAGATGTAGGAATACATAGACAGATGTAGATAGATAGAATATGTACAAACTTATATATGTAATGCACACATACAGATATAAATATATGTAGATACATATACATAGACAGACTGATCTGACTATCTACAGGTATGACTGTATATGACGACCTCAACACCCCCTGTCCCAGCCCCTCTGTCACTCTCACCCCCTCTGTGTCCCCTCCCTATCCATATCTATAGCAATATATGTACATCAATGTATATATGTGTATATGTATAGAGACATATATATATATATATATATATATATATATATATATATATATATATATATACATATAGATATATCTATATACATATATATATATATATATATATATAGAGAGAGAGAGAGATGTATATATATTCTGAGTGAGGCACATGTGTACAGATGTATTGCAACAGGTGCCTGGTGACAAAGGCATGGAGTGAACACCAGTGTCAAAACCGGAGTACCATACCCCATTTCAAATCACCTACACCAGTAACCACCAGATATGTGATTGGCTGTCATGAGTGAACAGGGTCATAAATGCATACAATAGTGCCCCCAATGATATTCACACTGGCACACTATTCCTGGAATACCTGCACATGGTATGTGTCAGCAGACATGGTGTGTCAGCTATGGACATGTAGGTCGGTGTACCCCTCCACACCACATAATGGATGCCATGGTATGGACCTCACATGACAGCTACAGATATGGAGAAGGACACAGTGACATGTACAACACTGAGACAATGCACTCAAACACATTACCAATATACAGTGACTGACAACACCACAGAGTACACACATACTATCCACATAGAGGTTACCACTCCCGGATTAACATACGTAAGTCACACCCATGACAGATGTCCAACAACCATAGTAACACCTCACACCATCCACAACCTAAATGACTGCTGTGTGTCGTCCATGCCACTGCAATAGAGAGCACATGTGTAGGTAAAGGTTCCTACCCACAGATAACACATACCCTGCAATAAACCACACAGTGTTAAGAAGCAAGACTCCCCATGAGTACATGTCACACATACCCCTGCTGAATGTTAGTCAGATAGGTAATATGCCATATGAGTCACCCTGTGTAACTGTGTGACAGCAGCAGGTACCATCACACCACATGTTTCACAATGGTCAGGGTAGCAGAACAGTATGCTGCTGTACTCCCAGGGGCAATAGCATATTGTATAGTATTTATTGTAATGTAATGTATTGTGTTGTATTGTATTGGTATGTTGAGGTGCCTCCTTTGTGGAGTGGAACCACTGCTGCTGTGTGCCAGTGTACATGTACATATCCTGTAGTCAGGCTAGTGTTACATAGCACTTCGATATGTGTGTTTAGCTCCTGTCAGAGTTTATGTAGCATGCAACTGGGGATACCATCAGGTCCCAGTCATGTTGTGTATTCTGCTTTCATGAGGGCGGCTCTCACCTGGACATCTGTGATGACAGGGAGGTTACAGTCAGCTGGGATTACTATGTCTTATTTAGGGGGAGAGGGCGGGGTGACACCTGCACTGAACCTGTCTGCCACAATTTTGTCAATATCTGTGGTTTCAGTGAAATATTTGTTGTTGTGTACTAACTATGGGCATAGAGGATGGATTCTGATCAGGTTGCTAACATAACTGAAGAAGGCCTTCTGGTTATCTGTAGTGTCCCTCTTGATTTCCCTCTCAAAGTTGCCCATCAATGTTTGTATGATGGAAAATAGATCCTTACTAGTGCTGCTTAGACATGCCTTCCCTTAATGGAATTATGCTCTGTCTTGCAGTAGCTTCCATCTTTTGTAATACAATCTGTCTATGGCTGGGGTCCACCAGACAAGATGCTGTCCCTTTGTGGAGAGTGTCTTGCTCATATATGGGATTGCATGATCCATGCATTCTCGGAGATGTCTGTAGAAAGAATTTGTGTAGGGGTCAGCATTGTGGGTTGTATCTGCCACTGGCCCAGTGGGCTGAAAGGATACCATGTCACTGTTATAAAGTGTAAAGTTTGCATCTGCATTGTTATTCACTATAGTCATTTGTGCTGGTGGTGGAGGTGGGATATGTATATCCAGGGCAATTAGTGTGTGGTCAGCTCACAGTAGTTGATGATGTAGGCCATACAGTACCTAGATACAAACCCCCAGAGTGAGGAGGTGCTCTGGACCTGAATCAGTGTTCTGACTGCTGGGGTTTGGTAGTATGTCGTAATGAGTGTGCCAGGTACTGTTGCACAGTTGCTGGCTGAGCACTGATACCTGGCCATTTACATGTGTATCCACCAATAGACAGACAGATGCTATATATGTGAGATATGTTGTATCATAACAGTCGAGTAGCATGTGTAGTATGTGTGCCAAATTCTGCTGACATATATTGCTGATATCAGGTTATTTTCTGTTTCAGGTACATGGCTCACCCGCGAAATCCTGCTTACTCCACAGCTGAGGATGAGGAGATACACCAGAGCCTGGTGCGGGATTATGCAATACTCTTTTCCCGCACCAGCCAGAATCAGCAGGAGAGGGCTGCACTGTGGCAAGACCTGGTCCGTCGGGTAAATGACATAGGCACGCATAATAGGACATATGAGCAGGTACGACATCACTGCAGTGATTTAATCAGAAATGTCCATCAGCGCAAGGCCGGATATCCACAAGCAACAGGTCGCCACAGGTGGTGGGGTGGCTACACATCCCCCACTCACCAGACTGGAGGGACTACTCATGAGTGTAGTGGCTCCAGTCCGCCAGCAACAACAACAGCAGCAGACATGCATTATGATGGAGGCTGGAGCCACGTAGCAGCAAGACAGTGAGCGTGCAGGTAATATGCCATATGTATAGTTGACTGTTGTGTACACTGGTAGTTAATGCATGTGTGAGGTGTGTCCTTGGTTTGTAGCTGTCACCATAGTATTTAATGTGCAAGTGTGATATCCTCAATATTAGCAGCTGACCTGTGAAAGGCGACTGTTGTACTACTGACCTGTATCATACTCAGTAACAATGGCACAGTTGTGCCCACTGACATTAGTTTCTTCATGTCTGCAGGTCCCTCCAGTGTAACAGCAATGCAGCCTATCCATGCTGGTGAGTGTGTATTAACAATACCTGTAATAGTCTTAGGTTCATAGGTTCATAGGTTCATAGGTTCATACTAGGCTATCTGCCCAAGGGCATTTATAAGCCTAGCCCATAGTTATTTGGCTTTCACCACCCCTTTAGTTTGAATAAAACTATGCCTATTATTTTGCTGTGCCTCTGTCAAGCAGTGACACTGAAGTAATCCCTGGGGTATATCTGCGATCCCCCATCCATTGGTCAAGATTCCTCTTGAACAAGGCCAGCGAGGTGCTCTGCCTCACATGTACCGGGATTTTGTTCCACAGCATAGGGAGTCTCTGGGTGATGAATCTGTCCCTCCAGCATGTTCTATTAATAACCGTGTCAAGGTTTAAGTCTCCCGCCTTGTGGTTCTGAGGGATCTAGATTTTTGAGGTGAAGCATATTCATCAAATCAGGGTTTGACATGGCCTTATATGTCAGGCACAGGTCACCTCTGAGCAAGCGGTATGAGACTGAATAGAGCTGGAGTTCTTTCAGTCGGGCAGCATAAGACATATTTTTGAGACCCTTTATCCTTTTGGTGAGGAACTTTTGGGGCCTTTCCAGCTGCTGCAGGTGTCTGGTCAGATACATTCGAATGGGGCATTGTACTCAATCATAGGTCTAATGAGTGATGAGTACAGGGGGCGATGACCTCCCTTGATCTAGATGTGAATCCCTTCATGATCAGGTGGGCAATGTAGAAGGTTTTCCTAACTACTTTAGCAACATGAGTGTCAAACCAAAGGCTACTGTCAACCTGGGTCCCCAGATCCCTGATGACTTCTTCTGTGCTCAGTGGATTGCAACCTATATGGTAGCTAGGGTAACCTTGTTTTTCCCGAAGGGTATGACTATGCATTTCTTGGCATTTAACTTTAGGCCATGGCTCTGGCACCAGTTATCCATTTCTGTGAGGCCCTTCTGAAGGATATCTGTGTCAGATGTGTTTTCGACTATGGCGCCCAGTTTGCAGTCATCTGCAAACTTTGTCAGCCATAACCCTCCTGTGTTTGCTTGTACTTCAGAAAAGTAGATGCCGAACAGGAGTGGACCCAGGACTGAGCCCTGTGGGACACCACTTGTGACAGGCTTTGAGTCTGACATGGCTCCAGCAACTCTGACCCTGTGGGTTCTGTCACTTAGCCAGTTTGCAACCCATCTTGTGATGTATAGGTTTACATTCAAGCTGATGAGTTTTTTGATGATACCTGAGTGGGTATTGTGTCGAAGGCCTTTGCCAGGTCAAGGTAGGCTGTATGGACTGCCTTTCCTCATCAATGGCCTTGGTGACTGTCTCGAAAAAAGTCAACCAAGTTTAAAAGCATGATCTGCCTTTGACAAAGCCAAACTGGGTTGGATCCAAAGTCTGCAAGTTCCCTATGTCTTTATTTATGAGTTCCATTATGATCCTCTCCATGGCTTTGCAGATAAGGCTTGTCAAGCTAATGGGACGGTAATTTCCAGGGTCGGTGGAGGCAACGCTCTTGTGAAGTGGGACCACAGTCGCCGTGGCGCACCCCTTGGGTACGTATCCTGAGGTGAGGCTAAGATTTAACAGCTGTCCTAACTGCGGGTTTAATTCCTCAATGAGTTCATGAAGCACACGGCCGGGACACCATCCGTCCCATAGATGCTGTGTTTTTGCTTTGGAGAGCAGTTCTCACCTGGGCGTTGGAGATGTTTGGGGGCTACAATCCTCTGGTATAGATATCTCCTTTGGGGAGGGGGGAGAAGTTTGCACTGAACCTGTCAGCCAGTATGTTGGCAATGTGTGTAGGTTCAGTAATCTTCACATCATTTTGAACTAATTCTGAGCATATCTGGGAGTTTCCTCCTAGGTTTCTAACATAGCTAAAGAAGGCCTTATGATTGTCTTTTGAATCCTTGCGATTTTTCTCTCAAAATTTGCCTTGGAAGATTTTATGAGAGCTCTTAGTTTTTACTTATAATGATCAAGGGTGTCTTACCTTTCAAGGATTTTGCTCTATCTTGTAGTAGTTTCCTCCTTTTGTTGTAGAGCTTGTTTATGGCTGGGGTCCACCAGACTGGACGCTTGCCTTTGGTACAAAGAGTCTTAGTTTTGTTTGGGATTGCCTGATCCATGCAGTCCTGTAGGTGCTGGTAGAAGGCATTTGTAAGTGATTCAGCGGTTTGAGTAATGTTTACCACTGGCTCAGGGGCCTTAAAGGAGACCACACTAGTTTTTAGAAGTGTGAAGTCGGCTTTTGAGAAGTTTTTCACTGTGGTCTTTTTGTTTCAGGTGGGGCGGGATGAGGACCTCCAGCGAGATTAGTTTATGATCTGATCTCACCAGTGAGGGGTATACTTCCGGTGTTGAACATTGTGATCCCATGTTCGTGATGATGAGATCAAGTATGTTTTCTCCTCTTGTGGGGATGGTGACTAGTTGTTCCATGGCATTTGAGTTTATGAACTCCAGGAACCTTTGGGCTAGAGTGTTTGGGCTTGAGTAGTGTTCCCAGTCTATATTAGGGTAGCTGAAGTCACCTGGTATGATGGTGTTTGGAGATACATTTATCCCCTCCATTGTTTTCAGGAAGGCCATGTGAGGTGAGGTTCCTGGTTGATAGTAATAGTAATATTAGGCTCACTTAGTAGTGCTCTTTGTATGCATGTAGGTGTGTCTGTGTCTGTGTGTTGATATCATGCATACTGAGTAGTGTACAATTGTGTGCAACTGTGTGCATGTGTATGTGTGCATGTGTGCATGTGTGCACCTGCGCATGTGTGCATGTGCGCATGTGCACATGTGTGCATGTGTGCACCTGTGCATGTGTGCACCTGTGCATGTGTGCACCTGTGCATGTGCGCATGTGCGCATGTGTGCATGTGTGCATGTGTGCACCTGTGCATGTTTGAATGTGTGCACCTGTGCATGTGTGCATGTGTGCACCTGTGCATGTGCGCATGTGTGTACCTGTGCATGTGTGCATGTCTGGAACTCTGCATGTGTGGATATGTGCATCACTGGTAATGTGTAGACATTGTAAATTGTGTTTCCTGTTTCCCTCCCACAGGTTCTGGTGCTGCTCTGGAGTCATGCAGCAGGGAACCTGAATCAGGTGCCATGGGTACTGATAATGATGACATCTGTGTAATGGCACAGGAAGGTATGCCAGGGTCCGCCATTGGTCAGCCGATTGACAGTACACAGCTGTCGACCCCATCAATGCGCACAGTTATCCTGCCAATACACCCTTTGTCACCAATGTCCCTAGGTGATGGACAGCATACAGTGGGCATTGACCAGGGTAATGTGGTATCTGTGGCACATGCCTCCCCACACAGCAGCCATGGGCATGGCCCAGAGATGGTACCACACAGAAAGATGTCCAGGGGTTCTCGTGGGAGCATCCATGGGCGTACTGCCCCTGTCAGACGTGCCCACAGAGGTCTTACAACCTCAGCTATGTTTCGGGCTGTCATGCAGGTACAGTCACGTATGGAACGGTACACCAGACAGGGTCTGAGGGAGCTGACAGCATGTCGCACAGCCATGTCTGACAGTATGTGTGACATTGCGGCTGCCATCCGTGATTTCACCGATGTCATAGACAGACATTATGGGGACATATTAGATCGGTTCCACAACTACATGTCCATGAGCCAGGGCGATGGTGGACGGTTGAGGCGTCGACGTGGGTGTATGCCAGCAACAACAGCAGCTTGCAGTCGTCGCAGATGACAACAGGGCCGTGGCCGCCCCCATAGTGCCAGCAGCAGCCCCAGCAATGCTGGGTCTATGCTGTCATCAGACCGCCCCAGGAGACCACGTGCACGTGGCTCTGGCCAGGCCCGATAGGGATCTGTGTCCAGTCAACAAACACCTGCTTCTGATGACAGTACCCAGTCTGGGTTGGTACCGGATACGGTCCGTAGCACCCCTGCAAGGCACAGGTACTGTGTCCGTGGCCTGAGACACTGATCTGTATGACCTGGCAGGTACAGTCTGTGGCTGTCCACAAACACCAGTATATGGCAGCCATGAGGTGGAACTGTGTGCATCCATACACACATGCGAATTGATAACACCTAGGGCTACCACATACACGCACACACTGCATCAACATTGCCTCACCTTGTACTGCTGTCCCTCACCAACACACATACACATACATGTCAATCAGTGGTATCGGTGGCTGACTCAGGCATACCAAGTTCACACCCTGTGCATATGATGAAACTGTGCCACCTCCTGCAATCTGTAACATCAGTGCAGGTACAGGTTAACATGTTGCTGATGCACAGGGTAACTACATAGATGTGTAGTAATAGTATCATGTTGTTAACAGTACTTTGTGTTGAAATAATTGTGGGTATATCACAGCATGCCTGATGCAGTAAGGGTGTGATTGTCATGTACTGTTGTCTACACCCATGGTAAGTACCATAGTGTATCATCTGCACATGTTGGCATACTGGTGGTAAGGATGTCAACAGAAGGCTACATACATAGGTAGCACAGGGGATAAGGTAATGAATGTATTAATACGCAATGATAGACATGTGAACTGCAAGTGGCATGTTGCCCACACTGGACTCTGCAATGCGGATGTTTGAGGATGTTGATATGTGTGCAGTACTACACGAATGGTACAGGACACACAGCAGCACCCTAGCACTGCAAGCTCACATCTCATACCATGCTAGACAGCCCCAACACACAAAACTAACTGTCACAGGAGGGAGAGTCCCCATACATGTCAGGGATACTGTGGTGGCAGGCCAGGTAGCACACATCCTACTATGTATGGAACCACTGAGTGAAGGCTCAGTGTCTGTTATTTGACATGTGTATTACTGCAGGTATGAGCACATGGGTTTCCATCCAGTTATTGTACATCCTGACAGTACATGGTCTGTACACTTGTGTGTGCTGAGACTGGACCCTAGCCATCTGACCTGTGTATTTCCATGTACATGTGCATAGTGCCTGCATATTTGCAGTGTTACCTACTGGAAGTGGTACAGCTTGTTTGTTGTACAATGCACTACATGCAGCCCTGGTTACTGTAGCTTTGTTTGCATGCATGTTTGCTTGCAATTACCCTGGAATACTGATCCCACCTGCAATGCATAGTTACAGAGCTTCTGTGGACTCCTAGTGACATCTGCATAGCTTACTATATGTATGTCCATGTCTCACTTGACAGAATGTCACTGTTTGTCCTATTCACATGTACGTTGCCTGTGACACATTGCATATGACTTACCTGGCATTTGTCCACGTGAGCAGTCATATATGCTACTGCTAACTAATCACAGGCACTACACCCTCACATATTCATCTTCTGTTGAACCACCTGCTTCGCTAGGGACGGCTTGCACCTGTCACCCCTGGGCTTTCAGATATTGGCAAAGTCTCTTGCTGCCCCCATAGTGCCTATGTTAGGCAAGGCTCAAATGACAAACCCACCTTCATAGGTATCACAAGGGATAACAAACTAAGAGTAATGCTACCCAACGCCAGAAATCTAAACCTCAAGATGCATGCACCCGATACTCTCTTTGGCATGGAGAACATGGATATCTGTGCAGTAACAGATGCCTGGTTCAGGGCTACTGAGAGTACCCTAGCACTACCAGGTTATACCTCATACCATGCTTTTCAGCCCCAAAACTTGGAACAAACCACAAATGGAGGGGGAGTATTGATATTCATCAAAGATACCCACACCTCCAGGTTGGTGGCAAAGCACCAAGCATCAGAGACTATCCATGTCCAATTAACAATGGGTGAAACTGCCTTCCAGGTTATAGCCTGCTACAGACCACCCTCCCAAACCCAAGAACCGCACTCGGCCATCCTGTGAACAGTGGAAATATGAAGGTCTCTCCAAACACCATTATATTGGGCGACGTCAATTACCCAAACATGGACTGGGAGCATGACTCTAGCTCCAACACCCTAGGCCAAAGATTCCTAGAATATATGAGCTCAAATGCTATGGAACAACTTGTTACCACTCCCACAAGAAAGGGAAACATACTGGATCTGATCATCACCAACATGGGGACTCTATGCTCCAGACCAGAAGTGTATCCCTCACTGGTAAGATCAGACCATAAACTAATCTCACTGGATATTCACATCCCGACCCCACCCCTGCCCAGAACACCACAGTGAACAACTTCTCTTAAGCAAATTCACACTCCTCAAAACTGAGGTGGAAACCTTCAAAGCCTCCGGGCCTGTGGAAACTACAGACCAGACCACAGATTCCTCTATAAACGCATTCTATGGACACCTTCAGAAATGCATGGATCATGTGATCCCGAATAAAACCAAGACCCAATCCAACAAAGGCAGATATCCTGTCTGGTGGACCCCAGACATAAACAAACTACACAATAGAAGGAGGAAGCTACTAAATGATACAGCAAATTCCCAAAAAGGGAAGGCATCACTGATCAGTACTAGCAAATAACTACAGGCACTCATAAGATTGTCTAAGGCCAGCTCCGAGAGACATTGCACAGGACACTAAGGATAATCACAAGGCTTTCTTTAGTTATGTTAGGAACCTGGGTGGTAATTCCCAGATATGCTCAGAGGTAGTCCAAAATGTCAATAGAAACACCAAACCCACAGACATTGCCAACATTCTAGCTGACAGGTTCAGTGCAAACTTCTCACCCCCCTCCACACTGAAAGGGCAAATATGTATCCCAGCAGAGTGCTGCCCCCCTGACATCTCAGATGCTCAGGTAAGAGCCGCCCTCTCCAAAGCAATACACACTGCATCAATGGGACCAGACAGTGTCCCGGGCTGTGTCCTACATGACCTCCAAGAAGTGCTACAACCAAACATAAACCTACTGTTCAATCCCAGCCTTACTACAGGATATGTGTCCAAAATGTGGCATACAGCAACAGTGGTCCCTCTACAGAAAGGTGGTGCCTCAATGGATCCTGGACACTATCGCCCCATAAGCCACACTAGCTTGGTCTGCAGAGCTATGGAAAGGATCATCATGGACCACATAAATATAGATATTGGGGACCTACAGACACTGGTTCATACCCAGTTTGTCTTTGTTAAGGGCAGATCCTGCCTCTCAAACCTGGTTGATTTCTTTGAAACAGTCACCAAGGCCATTGATGAGGGGAAGGTGGTTCACACAGACTACCTGAACCTCGCAAAAGCCTTCAAAACAATAACCCACTCTGGCATTCTAGAGAAGCTCCCCAGCTTAAATATAAGCCCCTATGTCACTAGATGGATTGCACACTGGCTCAAGGACATAACCCACATGGTTAGAATTGCTGGAGCCATGCCAGACTCCAAACCAGTTACAAGTGGTGTCCCACAAGGCTCAGTCCTGGGACCTCTCTTGTTTGGTATATATTTATCGGAGGTACAGGCCAACACAGAAGGACTGTGGCTGAACAAATATGCAGATGACTGCAAACTGGCCACCATAATTGACTCTCCAGCCGACACAAGCATCTTCCAAAGGGGCCTCATAGAAACAGACAACTTGTGCCAGAGCCATAGCCTCCAGCTGAATGCAAAAGTGTGTATAGTCATCCCCTTTGGCAAAAACAAAGTGCCCACAAAGTACCACTTAGGTGGTACTCCATTAGGTACAGAAGAAGTGATTAGGGACCTGGGGACCCAAGTTGATAGCAATCTCTCATTTGACAACCACGTGGCCAAAGTGGTTAGAAAAACATTGTATATAACCCATCCCATCATGAAGGGATTCACATCTACATCAGGGGAGGACATTGTGCCTCTTTACTCATCCCTCATCAGGCCCATAATTGAGTACAATCCCCCTGTCGGGATGTACCTTACCAGACACCTGCAGCAAATGGAAAGACCCCACAAGTACCTCACCAAGAGGATCAAAGGGCTCAAACAGATGCCATATGCTGACCGGTTAAAGAAACCCCAGCTCTACTCAGTGGCATACCGCCTGTTCAGAGGCGATCTGTGCCTAATGTATAACACCATGTCAAACCCAGAATTAATGGGCATGCTGCACCTGAGAATATTCAAATCTAATCGGGCTACATGCTTGAGAGACATGAACCTCAGCACTGAAATAAATAGGACATGCTGGAGGGACAGATTCATAACCCAGAGGCTCACTTCACTGTGGAATAAAATCCCAGTCCAGGTTAGGCAGAGTCCCTCATTGACTCTCTTCAAGAGGAATCTTGATGAGTGGATGGGACATTGTAGGTTTACCCCGGGTATCACTTCTGTGTCACTGTTAGACAGAGGCACACTATACTAACCTTGGAAAAGGGCATGGCAAGATATATTTACAATGGATGGTGACAGCCAAACACATTCTGGCTAGGTTCTTAAATGACCTAGGGCAGATAGCCTATTATGAAGCTATGAACCTATGAACCTATGTACCTTGTTCCCCATTGGACCTATGTGCTGTTAATCACCATGGCAATCACAATACTATGGTAGCATGTGCAAAGGTCAGTTGTCAGTCACCTCTATGCTACAGTTGTGGAATATGTGGGTCATGTGGCAATGTCACAGCTGCCACATGTACACAGTCAACCCTCTCCCCTACACATGGACGTACAACACATGTATGAAATGGAACCACATAGTCAAACTGGGGACTAAGCACTCTGAACCCAGTACTGGCATAACCTGTCAGGTGGCATGCAATACTACAGTGACTACAATACCAGTCTGATGTAGACCTACACTGACAGCAATACAAGCACGTGAACACACTGGACCATTCGTGGAGCCTTAGAATAGCATCCTGCCTGAGCAGCACACACCTCTGCAGCTGGCACACAGGCATATGTTATGCCTGAACACATCACACATAACACATAGCACACAAATCCTGTGTGCCAGTCACAGCCTGTATGGCTAGACAACACACCTGCCATAGTTGTGTTAGCTACCTTTATTGTCCGGTACAGTGTGGTCACGCTCACCAGGCTGGACAAGGTGAAGGTCACAGTGATATGCCTGTGGGGCACTATGGTCCACCACATACCACAAGTATACAGGTCAGTCAGAGGCATGGACACATATGACTCAGTCATTGTCCATGCCACATACCTTATCCTGCTGTATTTGTAGGGTGCTGACATTATCAGTGTTTAGAAAGGGGAATGTGCATCCTGTGTTGTGTTTTCCCAGTTGCCAAAAGGGACATTTTCCTCACACAGACTTGCACACACACTGAGCATTTGCAGGATTCAAATCCCTACCTATGTCATGACACTCGAGACGGATGCATTAGCAGAGCGCGCTATTTGCTTTACTGGGAGGTTTCTCATCTCCTGCTGTACTTATAGGGTGCTGACATCATCAGTGTTCAGAAAGGGGAATGTGCATCCTGTAGTCTGTTCTCCTAGTTGTCAAAAGGGACATTTCCCTTACACACACACTAACCCCCCCCTCATTCAAACACACACACTTTCGATTTGCTGGATTCAAACCCCTACCTATCTACGTTATGACACTTGAGACAGACGCATTAGCAGAGTGCGCTATTCGCATTACTGGGAGGTTTTCCTTCTCCTGCAGTACTTATAGGGTGCTGACATCATCAGTGTTTAGAAAGGGGAATGTGCATCCTGTAGTCTGTTCTCCTAGTTGCTAAAAGGGACATTTCCCTCACATACTAACCCCCTTCATTCAAACACGCACACTTGCCATTCGGAGGATTTAAACCCCTACCTAACTATGTTAGGACACTCGAGACGGACGCATTAGCAAAGCGCACTATTCGCATTAATGGGAGGTTTCCCTCCTCCTGCTGTACTTATAGGGTGCTGACATCATCAGTGTTTAGAAAGGAGAATGTGCATCCTGTAGTGTGTTTTCCCAGTTGCCAAAAGGGACATTTCCCTCCCACAGACTTGCACACACACCAACCCCACTCATACACATCCACACACACACTGAGCATTTGCAGGATTCAAACCCCTCCTTAACTATGCTATGACATTTGCGATGGATGTATTAGCAGAGAACACTATTCGCATTACTGGAAGTTTCCCTTCTCCTGCTGTACTTATAGGGTGCTGACATCATCAGTGTTTAGAAAGGGGAATGTGCATCCTGTGGGGAGGCAGACGCCAAGCACACTCTGGCTAAGCTGTCATTCCCTAGGGCAAACAGCCTAGTGTTGACCTCAACACCCATATGTTTAATTGTCAAATGCACATTATTTGTTGCTGATAGACTGTTTGCACGTCTTTATTGCCATAGCATTCCCTGTTTGTATGAACAACTTGTGTATCTGTGGAAGATGTTTGCATATGGGAGGGATCCACTATATCACTTATATCTCTGTAGTCATTTAACTGTGTGCACTGGGCAGATTGCTGTAATGTGGTTGGTTCCTGGAATAACATGTAAAAATACCAGATATGTGTGGCCAACTGCTAAACTGGGATTTGGCCTAAGTGTGTGAGCATGCCCAGTTCAGCCTTCCCATGGCATGTTGTCTGACATATGTCTCATTTATCAAAGTGTGTGAGCATGCCCAGTGTGAGCTTTCCATATGTTGAACTCTGAAGCCCACCATATTTGTGGATGAGTGTGAACTTCAACAAATATATCCCGTTTATGGTTGTGTGCCATGTTGTGTAGTTACTGTCCAACTGCTTTGTGTGTGAACACAACAGGATTATGCTGTGCCTGCAGGGTTTGCATGGGATACTTTGCATACAGTTGCCAACATCCTTTCACCTAACACTGTAGTACTGTATAGTGTACTGGTTCAGTACTTCGACTGTGGTGGACAGTATCCTGGGCTTTAGTCCTATCACTGCTTTACATTTCCATAGTGAGCACAACAGCATGGTTAGGGGCCAGTTGTGCACATCTGACCATGTTGCATTATGTTCAGATATGAACTACTTAAACCAGGCTTGTCCAACATTGGTAGTGTATTCCACAACATAGGTGTACATTTGCGAACACTAGCGATGTGCCCTAGGCCATTTCTAATGCTAGTCGGAGAGTGTGTTTGTCCTTCGACACACATTGTAAGTGAAGTTTGCCATGACATATGTCATGGTTAGTATACTGTGCCTCTGTCTACCTGTGACATGACAGTGATACCCAGGGTAAAGCTACCATCTCCCACCCACTCATCAAGATTCCTCTTGAGCAGAATCGATGAGTGATTCTATGGATAGCCTGTACTGGGAGTTTACTCATGGGTGGGGGTGGCTTCTGTGTTATGGATCATGCAGTACAGCTTGTCCTATGTAAGTCAGTGCTGGGGTTCAGGTCTCTCATGTGCATAGCTCACTGCCATTCAAATTGCACAAGGTGCAGCATGTTTATTGATACCAGCTTGGACATGGCTTTATACATCAGGCACAGCTTGCCTCTGGTTGGGCAGTATGGCAGTGTGTGTAGCTGCAGTTTGTTTAATCAGGCAACACATGGCATCTGTACAAGCTCTTTGATACTCCTGGTGAGGTACTGTTGGGGACTTTACAGTTGATGGAGGTGTCTGCTGAGGTACTTCCCACAGGGGCTATTGTAGTCAATTGTAACGCTAATGAAGGATGACTGCAGAGCCACAATGACCTCCCCTTATCTAGATCTGACAACCTTCATGATTAGGTGGGTATATGGTATGTTTCTTTAAACACTACAGCACATGTTTGTCCCATGCAGGATATCTATCACCTTGTGTCCCCAGGTCTCTCATTACATGTTAAGTATGTAATGGGTTAACACCTATGTGGTAATTGGTGGGCACTTACTGTATATCCACGGGGGTTGACTATACACTTTTCTGCAATTAGCTTGCTGACATGGCTATGGCACCAGTTGTCTGTTTCTATGTGGCCCTTTTGTGGGATGCTTGTGTCAGCTGGAGGATCATATATGGTGAGCAGTTTGTAGTCCTCTGCAAACATGTTCAGACACAGTCCTTCCATGTTGGCCTGTATCTATGGGACATATATACCAAACGAGGGAGATCCCAGGACCAAGCCTTTTGGGATGCCAGTTATATCTGGTTTGTAGTCTGACATGGCTGCAGCATGTCTGACCATGTCTGTTCTGTCCTTGGTCTGGTTTGCATCCCCTCTACTGACATAGGGGTTTATATTTAAGCTGGTGAGCATATCTATAATGAACACGTAGGGTATTGTATAGAAGCCTTTGCAAGGTCCAGCTACGCTGTGTGGACCACATTGCCCTCATCAATGACCTTAATGACTGTTTCAATTGAGTCAAACATGTTTAGGGGCAGGATCTGCACTTAAGAAAGCCACACTGGGTAGGGTCCGGTGTCAGTAGGTCCCCAATGTCTTTATGTCTGCGGTACATGCTGATCCTTTCCATAGCTGTGCAGACCGAGCTACTCAGGATTCTGGGGTGGTAGTTTTCAGTATCCATTCAGGCAACACCTTTGTTGAGAAGGACGACTGTTGTACACTGCTCTTTGGGTACATATCCTGTGGTAAGGCTGACATTGAGCAGTAGTGTGATTTGGCATTCCATTTGTCTTGGAGTCCATGTTGGACTCAGCCCAGGACACCATCTCATACCATTGCTGCTGTGTGTTTTGCTTTGTAGATGCTGGCTGTTACCTCAGCATCTGCAATGTCAGGGGGCCAGCAGTCTGCTGGGATAAATATTTTGCATTCTGGGGTTGCACTGCACTTGTCAGGATGTATGTTGGCAATATGTGTGTGTGTTTGGTATGTTGTTTGTGATATTTGTGTGATTCAGAGCATATCTGTGAATTCCCAACATGGTTCCTACCATCAGTTGTGGAAGCCTTGGGATTATCCTTAGTGTCCTGTACAATTTGTATCTTCATAGGTTCATAGGTTCATACTAGGCTATCCACCCTAGTGCATTTGTTAGCCTAGCCAGAGTGTGTGTGGCTTTTGCCACCCCTTGCTATGTGAATATTATGGCCATTTATGATTTTCTTTGCTGTGCCTCTGTCTGGACGTTACACAGTGAAGACCCCCAGTGTAACTCTATGATCATCCATCCACTTGGCAAGATTCCTGTTGAAGAGTGTCAGTGAGGGGCTCTGTCTAACATGGAGTGCGATTCTGTTCCAGGGTGTGGGGAGCCTCTGGAATATGTATCTGTCCCTCCAGCACATCCTATTTCATTATGTGTTGAGGTTGACATCTCTCACTCTCACAGCTCCGATGGCTTTGAGTTTTCTGGGGTGGAGCATGCCCATTACTCCTGTGTTGGATATGGCCTTGTACAACAGGCACGCAATGCCTCTGTGTAGGCAGTATGTGACTGCATTCAGCTGGGGTGTCTACAGCCAGGCAGCATATGACATATATTTGAGACCCTTTATCCTCTTGGTGAGGTACCTTTGAGGTCTTTCTAACTGCTGTAGGTGTCAGGTAAGGTACATCCCATATGAGGCATTGTACTAGATTATGGGTGTGATAAGAGAACAGTATAGGGGCACAATGACCTCTGTTGATGTAGATGTGAATCCTTTCATGATACGGTGTCCAATGTAGACAGTCTTCCTAGCCACATTGGCAATGTGAGTGTCACATAACAGGTTACTTTCCATTTGTGTCCCTAGGTCCCTGATTACTCCTTCCATACATAATGGTTTACCACCTATGTGGTAATTTGTGAGTACCTTGTTTGGTATTTGGTGGGACATTCATACTGTCCAGTGTTTTCAGGATGGCTGGGTGGGGTTCCTGTGTGTGAGAGTGTGGTCTGTAGCATGCTACAGACTGTACAACCGTAGGCAAGACTGCTGTACAGTCTGTAGCATGCTACAGACTGTACAGCAGTCTTGCCTACGGTTAGTTGCACATGGGTGGACTCCAATGTCTTGTGCATTGTCAGTTACATGGACTTATGGGTGTCTTTGTTGAATATGGATACTCACCCTCCTTTTATGTTTTGTTCCAGGTTTTGGGGCCATGACGCATGATATGTGGTATAACCTGGTAGTGCTGGTGTGCTGTCAGGAGGCTTGCAGCAGGTTTCTGTCACTGCACAGACATCTATGTTCTCCATACTGGGGATGGCCTCGGGAGTATGCATATTGGGGTTTACACATCTGGCATTGGTCAGCATTACCCTTATGTTTCTTTCCACTTATGTTTTCTAGGGTGGTGGGTTAGTCTTTTCAGCCTTGCCTACGAAAGGCTCTATGGAGGTGGCAAAAGCCTTATCCAATATCCAGACGCCCAGGGGTAACAGGTGCAAGCCATCCCTGGAACAGCTGCGTGGCATGTCAAGCATGACATCCCATGCAGACAGACATTGGATCCCCTTGCAATGACACCAGTAAGTGTGCCACTTGTTATAACTGATCATTCCGTCTTTGTACTGTGGAAGCACAAAAAAAACAGGCAACCTTATGTCCGGAAAGCAAGCTTTAACCCAAAGAAAGCCAGGAACCAAAGTTTCTCCTTAACGCAAAAATTTTTAATGTTACAAAAAAGAGCGTTTTCGCCGTGACTCCTGTCACAGCTTCATCAGAAGAAAGACATATGAAACAGCTAAAAAAACCTGTTTAAATACTAAAAACAGGAAGTGAACGAATAATTGTATTTCCTGCAACAGCTCAGTTTATGTATTAATAAAAAATCAAAAATCAAATTTAGTAATTCTTAAAAGAACATAAACAATGTGTGTAAATTTACATCAAACTAATTGAATGTGCCAAAAGTACAAAATACACACATTTAAATGTTAAAAATAATTTAAAATAAGATAAAATAAAAATATCCCCATCTATTTTCCTAAATATTTGTGGAATAATTAGAATGTGTTTAAAAAAACCACTTAAAGGCACACCTTCGAGTATATTAAGACAAAGAACAAAGGGGAAAGTCACCTAAAGTAACTCTTTAGTTTTAGTATACATGATATGTTGCAGTTTTCATTCAGACCAGGTGGTCTGAATGCATCTAAATTTAACTGCCAAGTCAATTCTACATTTTCAAGAATTATTGAAAAAGGGCCCCCTCTATTCGTTGGAAGGACCTGATCTATACCCATGAAACTAAAGGTATGACCTGGGTTGCTGTTTACATGTTTAGCCAAAGCGTTTTCCAAGAGGGGTTTTTTTATTGCATAAGAATGTTGGTACACCCTCTCTTTTAATTTACGGTTAGTCTTCCCTATGTAAAAAGATGGACAACAATTACACAAGGCAATGTAAACAACCGACTTTGATTCACAAGTTATCTTATGATTAATCTGGAACTTTTTATTCCTAACTGTAAAAGAGTTACCCGTTCTCATAAATTTACACATATTACAGCAACCACATTTAAATGAACCCCTAAATCTAGTAAAGTCATGGGCATTAGATGTATGTTGTAATAACTCTTTAAGGTTACTGCCTCTTCTGTAGATAACAAAGGGGCGCTGACCTAACTTGTCAATTAAATTTGAGGAGTTAATTACCAATGGCCAATTTTTTAAAATAATGGCCCAAATATCCGTAGAGTTTAAGTTGTATTGAGTAATAAAACTCAAAGAAAAATTCCTCCGCTGTTCCGGACAAGTAATAAGGTCATTTTGATTGGCAGTTTCATTGTCAGTCATTAACTGAACAGGATTGTATTGATCAAGTAGAGGTTTATAAAAACCTTTTACTCGTTTAGGGTCAACTTCAAAAATAAGATCATTAATAAGTGGTAAAGGATATCCACGATTCAAAAATAAATCCTTTAAGAACTGACACTCAAGTCTGAAGTCACTTAATGTGCTGCACATCCTTCCTGCACGAACCAACTGCCCCTTAACAATAGACTTTTTTTGTTTAGGTGGATGTAGGCTGGTGTAGTGCAGGAAAGAGTTGCAGTAAGTTGGCTTTCTAAAGATCCTAGAAAAGTAGACACATTCATTAAAATCTTTAGCCAATCTCACATCAAGATATTCGGCTTCAGTTGTTGAAAATTTATATGTAAATTTCAAAAACTGTGTAGTAGTGTTTAAGAAATCAACAAAAATTTTTGCCTCATATTCACTACCCTTAAAGAGAATTAATATATCGTCCAAGAATCTAGTGTAGTACTTAACATTCTGCATAAGAATTTCATTGGACAATACAAAATGCTTTTCCCAGAAAGCTACAAATAAATTAGCCACACTCGCCCCGCAGGGCGAGCCCATGGCTATTCCACACTTTTGTAGATAAAAATGCTGGTCAAATGTAAAAAAGTTAGAGGATAGCACTATACCCAAAAGTTCAGTCACTACATCTATCTCAACTTGAGATGCATTAAGATCTTTAAGAAGTAGCTGAATCCATTCAACTGCCTCATTGTGTGGAATAGATGTATATAAATCAATAACATCAATTGTCAAAAAGTTCAAGTGAAGGTTGAAATTTATGTTGTTAATATCGTGCAAAAAGGACCATGAGTCTTTGCAAATAGTAGATATTTTTTTCACATATTTTGACAAAATGTTATCGATTAATTTTGAACAGGGGTAGGTCATAGATGACCTACCGTCAATAAGTGCCCTCATAGGGGGGTTTGATTGGTCTTTGTGTATCTTCGGTATTCCGAACATTACAGGTAACTTTGGTGAAATAATGTCGATGTAATTGTACGTATCTAAGTCAATTTTACCTGCAAGAAAGAGGTCACGGAAATAACCGCGGATACGACCATATGATACATGAATCTCATTGAGAGAAGAAGTTTCATAAGCAACTGAATCAAGTATCTGGAACATTCTCTCCTTGTATTGATAGTCATCAAAGACCACTAACCCACCCCCTTTGTCAGGTTTTAAAAACCTGACAGGTAAGGACCTAAGATTGTTCAGCCATTGGCGTTGCTCAACAGATATATTCATGCTTTCAAAGCTTGTATTCATTTTATGTGCAGCGAAAAGATGTCTAATGTCTATCTCACATATTTGTTCAAAAAGTAATAAATTAGGCTGAATAGGAGGGTTAAAAACACTAGATAGCCTAAGTTTATTACTAGCATTTGTTGCTTCATTGTTAAATAACAGTCTCAAATTTAACTTACGAATGAAGCATTTTAAATCAATAAGGACTTTAGCTACACTCCCATAGGTACTTGGAACAAAAGTGTACCCCAAAGCCAGGAGTTCAACAAGGTCAGAGTCTAACTCTAAAGATGAAAAGTTATAAATCGTAAAGTCCTTCTTGTGATTGGTGTATATAGTAGGCACAAGTGGATGATTTCGGGATTCAATGAGGGTAGCATCATCAATTATTATTTCCTCTGATCCGTGTTCCCTACATTTCTCCTCTGTTGGTTCCCTAAAAAAACATTCTCACTCGGGGTCATGGCTGGGCCTTGATTAAACTGACCAGCTCTATCAGTTGGTTTTTTGTTTTTATTGTTATTATTAACAGTAGTAGACCCCTTTATCCTATTACTTCTTCTAACACCCTGAGTAGAGGGGGTAGTCTGTTGTTCCCCATCCGCTACTTCATCAGGCACGACATCAGTCTCTATAGTAACAGAAGACCCATTTGGTCCTGTAAAATTAGAGGCTGAACCTCGAATCTGTAAGTTAGGATACGCTTGGTTGGATTGATATGCTGTCCTATCCCTCACTAACTTTTTGTTTTTGTTAGTTTTTAATTTAGTTAACAGAGCATCAATGCTAGAAAAAATACGATCATAATCGTATTTAAATTGTAAGAAAGACATATCAGTTTTAATTTCATCATCCAAAATATTTACTTCAGATATGAGTGACGATATATTAACATCATAATGCTTGACAATAGTATTTAACAATTGAAAACCTTGTTCTTGAAATAAACATTTCAGTTCTAAAAAATAGGCCTGGTCAACCAACAGTCCTGAAGGAATAAAATTGCTCCGTAAACCTTTTGGAATTAACTTTTCTTTAATGCATTGCCTAAAGTATGCAGCTTCCAGCTGCAGTTTTTTAAGTTTGAGCAACTTAAAGTCAAGTACCTTTAGGCGTTCGTTAATTTTGTTGGTATCCGTTACTGAAACAGGAGCATTACAGTCATTTAAATGAATCACTTCGGAGGGAAGAAAAGAGAATGGGTTTTCTTTATTTATCCAAGCTGCCAAAGGTAAGCGCTCCACTTCCGAATAAGCGTGTTGCCCTTCATTCACATTGGAAACAGGTGGTGGTTGTAAATTTGAGTTAGCCACTGACGCATAACTCAACACAGGTTCATTTTCAACCTGTTGTAATAGTGAAACCACAGCAGTCTCGCTCGACGTTGGCAAAAGATTGTTTTGAGAAGACAAAGTCACAGTACCTTGTTTGTGGCCTCGGGGAGGTAAACCTGACAAAGGGGGTGGGTTAGTGGTCTTTGATGACTACCAATACAAGGAGAGAATGTTCCAGATACTTGATTCAGTTGCTTATGAAACTTCTTCTCTCAATGAGATTCATGTATCATATGGTCGTATCCGCGGTTATTTCCGTGACCTCTTTCTTGCAGGTAAAATTGACCTAGATACGTACAATTACATCGACATTATTTCACCAAAGTTACCTGTAATGTTCGGAATACCGAAGATACACAAAGACCAATCAAACCCCCCCTATGAGGGCACTTATTGACGGTAGGTCATCTATGACCTACCCCTGTTCAAAATTAATCGATAACATTTTGTCAAAATATGTGAAAAAAATATCTACTATTTGCAAAGACTCATGGTCCTTTTTGCACGATATTAACAACATAAATTTCAACCTTCACTTGAACTTTTTGACAATTGATGTTATTGATTTATATACATCTATTCCACACAATGAGGCAGTTGAATGGATTCAGCTACTTCTTAAAGATCTTAATGCATCTCAAGTTGAGATAGATGTAGTGACTGAACTTTTGGGTATAGTGCTATCCTCTAACTTTTACATTTGACCAGCATTTTTATCTACAAAGTGTGGAATAGCCATGGGCTCTGTGGGCAGTGTGGCTAATTTATGTGTAGCTTTCTGGGAAAAGCATTTTGTATTGTCCAATGAAATTCTTATGCAGAATGTTAAGTACTACACTAGATTCTTGGACGATATATTAATTCTCTTTAAGGGTAGTGAATATGAGGCAAAACTTTTTGTTGATTTCTTAAACACTACTACACAGTTTTTGAAATTTACATATAAATTTTCAACAACTGAAGCCGAATATCTTGATGTGAGATTGGCTAAAGATTTTAATGAATGTGTCTACTTTTCTAGGATCTTTAGAAAGCCAACTTACTGCAACTCTTTCCTGCACTACACCAGCCTACATCCACCTAAACAAAAAAAGTCTATTGTTAAGGGGCAGTTGGTTCGTGCAGGAAGGATGTGCAGCACATTAAGTGACTTCAGACTTGAGTGTCAGTTCTTAAAGGATTTATTTTTGAATCGTGGATATCCTTTACCACTTATTAATGATCTTATTTTTGAAGTTGACTCTAAACGAGTAAAGGTTTTATAAACCTCTACTTGATCAATACAATCCTGTTCAGTTAATGATTGACAATGAAACTGCCAATCAAAATGACCTTATTACTTGTCCGGAACAGCGGAGGAATTTTTCTTTGAGTTTTATCACTCAATACAACTTGAACTCTACGGATGTCTGGGCTATTATTTTAAAAAACTGGCCATTGATAATCAATTCCTCAAATTTAATTGATAAGTTAGGTCAGCGTCCTTTTGTTATTTACAGAAGAAGCAGTAACCTTAAAGAGTTATTACAACACACATCTAATACCCATGAGTTTACTAGATCTAGGGGCTCATTTAAATGTGGTTGCTGTAACATGTGTAAATTTATGAGAACAGGCAACTCTTTTACAGTTAGAAATAAAAAATTCCAGATTAACCATAAGATAACTTGTGAATCTAAGTCGGTTGTTTACATTGCCTTGTGTAACTGTTGTCCATCCTTCTACATAGGGAAGACTAACCGCAAATTAAAAGAGAGGGTTTACCAACATTGTTATGCAATAAAAAAACCCTTCTTGGAGAATGCTTTAGCTAAACATGTTAACAGCAACCCAGGTCATACCTTTAGTTTCATGGGCATTGACCAGGTCCTTCCAACTAATAGAGGGGGCCCTTTTCCAATAATTTTTGAAAATGTAGAATTGACTTGGCAGTTAAATTTAGATGCATTCAGACCACCTGGTCTGAATGAAAACTGCAACATATCATGTATACTAAAACTAAAGAGTTACTTTAGGTGACTTTCCCCTTTGTTCTTTGTCTTAATATACTCAAAGGGGTGCCTTTAAGTGGTTTTTTTAAACACATTCTAATTATTCCACAAATAATTAGGAAAATAGATGGGGATATTTTTATTTTATCTTATTTTAAATTATTTTTAACATTTAAATGTGTGTATTTTGTACTTTTGGCATATTCAATTAGTTTGATGTAAATTTACACACATTGTTTATGTTCTTTTAAGAATTATAAAATTTGATTTTTGATTTTTATTGACACATAAACTGAGCTGTTGCAGGAAATGCAATTATTCGTTCACTTCATGTTTTTTTAGTATTTAAACAGGTTTTTTTAGCTGTTTCATATGTCTTCCTTCTGATGAAGCTGTGACAGGAGTCACGGCGAAAACGCTCTTTTTTGTAACATTAAAATTTTTGCGTTAAGGAGAAACTTTGGTTCTTGGCTTTCTTTGGGTTAAAGCTTGCTTTCCGGACATAAGGTTGCCTGTTTTTTTTTGTGCTTTAATAGTTTATTTGTTGTTTCCAGTCTTTGTACTGTGGCATCATTCTTGGTGAGGGTAGGATGCTGCAAACGGTGAGTGTCATACCTGCCTGGACTACATAATCAGAGAGCTCATCTAGTCCGGGGAGGTACATCTCAGGTCATTCACACCAGCATGGACTATGACTGCATCATATTTCTACTTGCTTTGGGGTGACCTGCATACTTGTGTTATGTGGCGTATTGTGGCAGCCTACAGGCAGCTTACTGTACCCTTTCCCTTGTTCAGTCTGGTGTGCGGGACAGCAGTGTGTCTCGCTATGGAGTCACCTATTACAACTGTATCAGGCATGTTGTTTCTCCTTCTGGCCTGTGACTGTTTGGCACACCAGCTTTGTGTACTATGTGTTGCGTGTGCTATGTTTGGAGGTTGTTTGATTGAGTGTCTGCTTTGGAGGCCTCTGTTGGTGTGGTGTGTTTGTAATTTGGGCCTCCGGGAATGTTTTTCTGTGTTTATGTCTTTGGTTTGCAGTTGTGATAGGTCTATGTGGGACTGGGTTTGTGGTGTGTGTGATTACCTTCTCCTCCTGACTAGTTTTGGGAGTACTGAGTTGAGGGAGCTCAGCCTCCAGTTTGGATAGATGGTTGCATCTCTCACATATATTTGTATTTCTTGGGGGGAGTTGGGGGTTGTCTATGTACTTGGGGCAGGTGTAACATTGCCACAAGATTCACAGATTCAACTTGTTGTGGCTGGCCTTAGTGGATTGTATGTGTGGACATATTTTATTGCCATACTACTGATCAGTGATTACTTCATTATGTTTGCTCTATCATGTAGTAGCTTCCTCATTCTCTTGCATGGTTTGGTTATGGCTGGTGTCCACCATGCCAGATGCCTGCGTGTATGGCATTGTGTCTTGTTTTAATTTAGGACTGCATAATCCAAGCATTCCTGGCAGTGTTCATGGAATGGCTGTATTACAGGTTCTGAGGTGTGGCCCATATTTTGCACCTGCACAGGACCTTTAATGGATTCCACATCAGTTTGGAGGAGTGCAAATATTGCTTTACACATGTTTTCCACTGAGGTTTTCTGGCCAGGGACTGTGGTCAGGATTTGTATATCCAGTGTGATTACTCTATGGTTTGATTTTACCAGTGAGCAATACACTTCTCATCTTGGCATCCAGTACCCATGTTGCTGATTATCACATCCAGTATGCTTACCCCTCTTGTGGGAGTGGTACGTTGTTCCTGGGCATTTTGGTTTATGGATTCTAGGAACCTTTGTCCTACAGTGTTGGAGTTAGTATAATGCTCCCAGTCTATGTCTGGGTATTTTCAGTCACCCAATATAATGTGGTTTGGAAGACTTGATATATTCATGTATTCCAGCATAGGCCAGGTGCAGTTCCTGGTGTTGGGACAGTAGTCTGTAGCAGGCTATAAACTGGGGGGCAGTTTTAGCCACTGTTACTTGATCATGGCTAGTCCATGCTGCTTCTTGTTGTGGTACCAACATGGGGGTGTGGTTATCCTTGACAATTATTGCTAGTCACCCTCCTTTTGTAGCTTGTTCCATGTTTTGAGGATGTACAGCACAGTATGAGGTGTAACCTGGTAGTGTTAGGGTGCTGTTGTGAGCCTTGACCCAGTTTTCTGTTACAGCACTGATATCAACATTCTCCATACTGGGTGAATTTAGACTGCATGCATCTTGCTGTTTCGACTTATCCATTATCTTATTCTTATCCCTTCTGATACCTATGGAGGTAGGTTTGTGTTTTGAGCCTTAACTATTCAGGGCACACTGTGGGTAACAACAGCCTTTGCCAGTATCCATACAGCCTGCACTGATAGGTGCACGCCAGTCCTAGCAGGTGGAGCATCATGTCATGCTCAGCATGTCATCCCAGGCTGGCACACATTGGATCCCCTTTGACTAACTGCGATACTTCAGTCAATTATTGCACTTGATCATCTCATTGTCATATTGTGGCATGATGCTTGGTGAGGGTAGGATGTTAGTCAGGGTCCTCAGGTGTGCATATAGTACATGGTGTTACATTACTTAATACATGGCATTCGTGCCTCAGGTGGTGCTGCAGGGCTGCCTCTGTCGGATGCACATATTACACTCCCTGTACATGTTTGTGAGCAGGTCATGTCATTTTAGGCATCCCTGTTATTATCTGAGTGAGTCAGAGGGGGTATCATTCCCAGGGTTCCTACTGAGCCAGTGTATGTGCTATGCGTTGCCTCTTTGCCAAGGCCAGGGCATACTGGGCACGCCTCCTTCTGCCTACTGGGGCAGGCTCAGGTTGTTCCTCCTCCAAGTCACGCTCTGCCTGTGATGGCCTTGGCAATGGTGTGGGGCTGTTTGGCCCGGCCCTATGCTGGTCCTGCTGCAGCTGTTTTTGCAAGATCATATTATGTAGCATAGCACATACCATGACAATTTGGGTACATGTAGTTGGTGTGTACTGCAAGGCTCCACCAGATGTGTCCAGACACCGGAACCATGACTTGAGCAGCCCAAACACACGCTCTATTACATTATGTGTTTGTGCGTGTGCCTCATTATGGCGTTCCTGTTCAGGTGTGTGTGCGTTTCTGATGGGTGTCATCAGCCATGACTCCAGTGCATAACCTGCATCCCCCACTAGGTGTCTGTGCGGGATGTCCCCATTGGCAAATGTCTGGTACAGCTGCGTCAAATGCCAGATGTGGGAATCATGGTAGCTCCCAGGGCAGCCAGCACACACATTCATTATTATGCCCTGGGCATCACACACGACCTGGCAGTTGATGGAGGGGAAGCCCTTGCAGTTAATGTAGGCCCTACCCCGCTCACCAGCTGGTGCTTTGATGCGTATGTGCGTGCAGTCTATTGCACCCACTACCTCAGAGTATTCTGCTATTTGCTGGAAGAGACGCACATTGCTGGCCAATACCTCACGGGCATTGGGGAAATATACATAATCACTGACATGTGCTGGCATGGCATCCAGGAACTGGTGCAGTACCCTGGAGGCTGATGCCTGTGATATCCCCATCATATCACCAGTTGGTCTCTGGAAGGTACCTGTTGCTAGTATTCTTAGGCCAACACATACCTTGGTTTCCACTGGGATGGGTTCCCCTCTGTTGGTTCTGTGTGTGAGGCGTGGCCTGCACAGCTCCACTATTTTCTGCAGGAGGTCTCTGTCTACTCTATAGCGCTCTACTATCTCCAGCTCATGTAACCCGTGGTAGGTGACCCTGGGCCTGTACACTCTTCTCCGTCTCCTCACTGTGGGTTGTCTGGCACCATCTGCATTGTCCCCACCCTCAGCAAGTCGCCTATGTCTCATTATGACAGCTATGGCAGCCCCTAACATTTCTGCTCTGAGTTCAGCTTTTTCAGTTTTCACTTCTAATAGCTTATTCCTGTCTTGCAGTGTCTCTTGAAAGAAACATCTTGCACTGCTGTTTGCAGATTTTTAAGTGTTGGGCTGAGCTACTATTCTGCCTGTGTAATTGCCTGCTTCTAATTATTTTCATCTACTAGCTCCAGCAGTATTCCCTGGTAGCTTCCTACTAATTATGTTGTTTCCTTTTTCCTTTCTGTTTCCTCAGGGGGGAGCAGCGTGTATACCAGCAGAAACACGCTCACAGTGGCTTACACGTGCGCACACATGCTTACACGGTTCAGAATCATCTTATTCGGGTTAAAACGCATGCACACCAGCTCAAACAGTGTTACAGGTCTGCCAACAGGCTTCTACATGCTAAGTCTGCCCTACATGCGCGCACACCCGCGCAAACAGTGTTAAACAGCTACCAACATGCTCCCACATGCTCAGTCTGCCTTACACGTGCGCACACTGTCTTACTCATGCTTCATGGCGCGCACACGTGCGCATGCATGCCCAGCAAGAAACTTTGGTGTAAGCAACAGTGTACACCTTCCATTTCTTGACTTTCCCATGATTATGTTGTGGCACTCCTCTTTCCATGATATCTGTCTGACATCTGTCATGTAACTCTGACCTCCAATGAACTGCATTTCTTTCTGCCATTCCCCCCTGTGATGTCACCTATCTCCTACTCTGTTCCTCCACCTTCTGTAACTCTTACACTACTCAGAATGTGCTCATTTGCTATGTGACAGTGGAATTCAGTATCCTAACACTCATTTGCATCAGATTGCCTACTAATGCTTAGTTACATCTCTTAGACTCAGCTTCCCCCCTTAGCAACCACTACACGGTGGCCATGTTGTTTTTGGTCTGCTGGTCCCTGCATTGAAAATCCATGTATTGCATAAAACCCACATTTGTGGGTTTATAACCTTCATTTTTATGTTTTATACAGCGCAGCCTGTTTGCGCGGGGCTGCGCTGGGTTTAAACATTACTTTTGCATCAGGTTACCTTGCCAATGGCCACATATTTGGCCATTGGCATGCTGCCTGACACATATGCGCACTTTATTTGGAGCTGACATGGCTCCATTGTGGTTTGCAGAAACGTACTCAGTTGTCAACTGAGTACATTTCTGCAGATAAAACGGCTCTTACATGGGCTGTTTTGGGCTTCCTGGATTGCTAATCATCCTCATTTGCATGCTATTCGGCTGCAAGTCAGGTGATTAGCTTATCCACACCCACTCCGTGTAAGAGACGTTTTAGCTGGTCTCTTACACGGACTTTGGGCTGTTCCTGGATCGCGAAGGCTGCATGGAGTCTTACACTACTCTTAGACTCCGTGCAAGCTTTCGTGAATCCTGCCCACTGTCTTTCATAAATAATGGCATCTAGTCTGACTAAAAAAAGAAAGTAACATTTATTTTAGTTCACTTTTAAGCCATTGTATGATACCAAATGTCAAAAAGGCATTATTTTTTAAAGATGATTGCTAAATTACTGCCTTTTATTCACTCAACGAGTTTGGCATGATCTTTCTAAAGATTTTTTGGCTTTGCAAAAATTGTTTCCCTGATTTTAAAACAAGTAAATTACCAGTATACAGAGTAGGATGAATGTTAAGATGACAAAGTGTAAAGTTATGAGCGTACAGAGAAAAAGAGGAGTGTCCTAAGTACTTATCTCCCCTTTTTGTTATATTATATTATATTATATTATATTACATTATATTATTATATTATATTATATTATATTATATTATATTATATTATATTATATTATATGTCTTATTTAACACTGATCATTTAAAATTAACCTTAATTTGCTACTAAGCTAGCTGTGGGATTTCTATATCAAATAACGTGTTTGTAGCTAACAGAACATTTTAATATATGATTCTTTAGTATTATAATCAGCTCTCAGATAGCCCATAAGTCCTATCTGGTCTCTGCCTTCCATAAAAGGAGGATCTGATAGATGTCTCTGTGGGCCTCTGATTTTAGTTTAGGGGCAGTTCTTTCCACACTACAGCTCTTGGAGACACAACTTTAGTAGCCCCTATTTACAGCTCTTGACTAATTACAGTTCTCACTGACTGATTTCTTATGGCAACATGGTTGCAATCCCTTCAGCTATTCTTTATAATGTCAGCTTCATTTGTCTCATCTATGCAAATATATGTGATGATCCCTTAGCCCAAGAAGTGAACAATAGATGTGCTGGGATGTGAGGTAAGCAGGTCTACCTATACAGTGACCATATGGGGCCTGTTCATAGGTTCATAGGTAGGTACGAGGCTATCTGCCCGAGGACATTTATAAACCTAGCCAGAGCATGTCAGCTTCCGCAACCCCATTGATTAATTAACTGAGCCTCTGTCAAGAAGAGCCAATGAAGTGATTCCAGGGGTGTATTCTCTGTTACCCAGCTACTCATCAAGGTTTCTCTTGAAGAGTGTTAGTGAGGGGCTCTGCCTAATGTAGTTAGGAATTTTGTTCCAAAGCATGAGGAGTCTCTGTGACAGGACACTATCCCTTCAGCATGTTCTATTTATTGTTGTGGCGAGGTTTAGCTCACTAGAACGAGTGGCTCGCAGTGACTTGGATTTCTTTAGGTGGAGCATGGCTTTGTAAGTCAGACAGAGATCACCTCTGAGTAAGCGATATGCGACTGAGTACAGCTGGAGTTTTTCCAGTCGGGCTGCATAGGACATATATTTGAGGCCAGTAATCCTCTTGGTGAGGTACTTTTGTGGTCTTTCCAGCTGTTGGAAGTGTCTTGTGAGGTACATCCCAAATGGGGCATTGTGCTCTATGATGGGTCTGATGAGTGACGAGTAGAGGGGCACTATAAGCTCTTTATTTCTAGATGTGAACCCTTTAGTAATTAGATGGGCTACATAGAAGGATTTCATAACTACTTTGGCAATATGATTGTCAAAGGAGAGATTACTATCTACCTGGGTCCCCAGATCTCTTATTACCTCTTCTGTATTAAGGAGGCTGCCACCTATGTGGTAATTCATGGGTGTTTTGTTTTTCCCATACGGGATGACTATGTATTTTTTGGCATTTAGCTTGAGACCATGACTTTGACAACTTGTGTCCATCTCAGTAAGGCCCTTTTGGAGAATGTCCGTGTCAGCCGGAGAGTCAATTATGGCTCTCAGTTTGCAGCCATCGGCGAACTTGGTTAGCCATAGTCCTCCTGTGTTTGTCTGTACTTCTGAGAAGTATATGCCAAGCAGTAGGGGTCCCAGGACCAACCCTTGTGGGACACCACTTGTGACTGCTTTAGAGTCAGACCTGGAGCCAGCTATTCTTATCGTGGGAGTTCTGTCAATAAGCCAGTTGGCAACCCATCTCATGACGTAGGGGTTTATGTTCAGGCTGGTGAGTTTTTCTATAATTCCCGAGTGGAGAATGGTGTCAAAAGCCTTGATGAGGTCAAGGTAGGCTGTGTGAACTACCTTCCCCTCATCTATGGCCTTGGTGACTGTCTCGAAGAAGTCAATCAGGTTTAGTAGGCATTATCTGACCTTAACAAAGCCAAACTGGGTTGGGTCAAGTGTTTGGAGGTTCCCAATGTCTTTGTTAATGAGTTCCATGATGATGCGCTCCGTAGCCTTGCAGACCAGGCTAGTCAGGCTTATGGGGTGATAGTTACCAGGGTCAGTTGTGGCCCCAACTTTGTGGAGCGGAATAACCATTGCTGTGTGCCATTCTATGGGCACGTAGCCTGTGGAGAGGCTGAGGTTGAACAGTGTGTTTAGGTGGGGGGTTAGTTCGTTCTGTAGTTCATGCAAGATGCAGTCTGGGACAACATCTGGCTCCATTGATGCTGTGCTTTTGGCTTTTGAAAGGGCTGTTTTCACCTGTGTGGCTGTGATTTCCAGGACACTACACTTTTCCGGTATTGTTGTGGGCCCTTTTGGGGGTGAGAGGGGGGTGAAGTTTACACTGAAACCATTTGCCAGGATGTTGGCAATATTAGTGGGTTCAGTATATTTTATGCTATTTTGCACTAGCTCAGAGCATATCTGTGAGTTGCCACTTAGATTCTTGACATAGCTAAAGAAGGCTTTGTGGTTATCTTTTGAATCCTTGGCTTTTTTTCTTTTGAAGTTAATCTTGGAGGATTTTATGAGGGACCTTAATTTCTTACTGATACTGATCAGGGATGTCTTTCCTTCTTGGGATTTGCTTTTTTTCTGAACTAGTTTCCTCCTTCTATTGTATAGCTTGTTTATGGCAGGGGTCCACCAGAATGATTTCCTTCTCTTAAGGGAGTGAGTCTTGGTTTTGCTAGGGATGGCACAATCCATGCATCCTTGTAGGTGCTCATAGATTGCATTTGTAAAGGTTCCTGCACCTTGGTCACTGGGGGGCTGTGAAACTTACCACCTCTGTCTTAAGTAAGGTGAAGTTTGCTATAGAAAAGTTTTTCACTGTGGTTTCCTTGGTTGGAGGTGGTGGTGTGGTGTGGACATCCAGAGTGATTAGTTTATGGTCTGATCTAACCAGTAACGGGTTGATCTCCGGTGTTGAACATCTGTCGCCCATGTTGGTGATGAACAGGTCCAATATGTTTTCAACTCTGATAGGGGAGTTTACCAGCTGATCCAGGGCATTTGAATTGATAAATTCCAGGAAGTGCTGGACCTGGGAGTTTGTATTTGAGTAGTTTTCCCAGTTAACGGTAGGGTAATTGAAATTGCCCAATATTGGGGTGTTTGGTAGGACTTTCATGTTTTCCAGTGTCTCCAGAAAGGTGGAGTGGTAGTCCTGGGTCAGGGAGGGTGATCTGTAGCAGGCCTCAATTTGCATTGCAAATTTGCCTGATGTTAGTTGCACATGGATGATCTCGAAGGTATAATGCTGCGCCACTAACCTGGAGGTGTAGATATCCTTGATGAATATGGATACACACCCTCCTTTTGTGTTTCGGTCCATATTCTGTGACCAAAATGTGTGGTATGAGTTGTAGTCCAGTAGAGCTGGGGTGCTCTGTGGAGCCTTGAACTAGGTTTCAGTTACTGCACAGATGTTGATGTTCTCCATACTGAGAAGTGCTTTGAGCACGTGCATTTTGAGATTTAAACTCCTGGTGTTGAATACCATAACCTTAATTTTTTTATTTGTGCTATTTACGGAGATGGGTTTGACTTTTGAGCCTTGCCTAAAAAAGGCACTATGGGGGCAGCAAGAGACTTGGCCAGTATTCAAAAGCCTAGGGGTGACAGGTGCAAGCCGTCTCTTGCAAAGCAACGAGGCTTGTCAAGCATGTCGTCCCAGGCTGACAGACACTGGATCCCCTTTGAATGACACCAGAAGCTTAGACAATTGTTGAAATTGATCATTTTTTCTTTATACTGCAGTATCATTCTTAGTGAGGGCAGGATGCTACTCAGGGTCAGGGTTATACCCGCTTGGGCTACATGCTCTTCCATGTCTCTTTTCATGTAGTCCAGGGAGTCTGCAAACATGGTTCTTGCTATTACTTATTTTCAAAGATGATGTTCCATGGTACTGACTTTACGTTTCTGCTGGTTTACATTTCAGTCATAGCAACATTAATACAAATCCTTCTGTTTCAGCTGATATTCCTGACCTATAAATTATATTTATTGTTCTTTATTTGTTTGCTTGCTGTTGTTATTCCTACATCCTCTCAAGCATTTGTCTTCTTGGTTGATTAGAAACTATTTTGTTAACTATCATCATCATACTCTGGACACAACTTAATTTCTTTCTTGAAAAAAAAATATGATTGCATTTCTATCTTTAGTGATGTTTTCCCACAGAATAGCCTTTCATTGTTTTTTTTTATTAACTGCATTTCTAAGTCAGTTCCTCCACCAACATTTCACTTATCTCAGATAAGTATGCCTTTGTCAACATACATGGCATGTATAGTTCCTTATATGGTCTGTATTTCTCCTTCAGATCATACTTTTGTAAAAGTAACAGTATTTCCCATATTGGAAGTGGCTCGGATAAAGACATTCTGAGCAGGCTTTGCAAGGACTTGTGGCCTGTTTCGATGTCAGCTGCTGATATAACCACTGAATTTATCATATTGATTCAACACTGCTGTTTCTTTTCTCTTTTTCAGCATATTTCTTTTAGACTTCTGTAAATGATCTTGACCTGCAGGTAACTGATCTGTTCTGCTGCAGGAACATAACCCCTATACCATTCTGACTGGTCTCAGCTTGCAACATGGCAGGCTTATTCAAATCATAGCATTAATCTAAGGAGAACTACAAAGACTCATCCTTTTTTATGCCTCCATTTTCTAGCTGCATCTTGCTCTGACAACTTTCTTATGATAATAATTCTTTAACACACATTGAGTACATATGTTGTCTCCTACAAACCTCTGTAATGTTGGCCAGTGTTCTAGGTTTGGCCTTTGTAGAACTGCTATGATTTTTATATACATTATATGCACCTGGCTTAGGCATCTTAAAAAGTATTAGTTCTTTTGGATATTTATATTATCAGTCGATAAATATAACAAGCATTTTTGATTTAGTTAGTGTGAGTTAGCTGTGAAGAATATAGAGGTATAATAAGAAATGTAGGTAGAAAGAGAGAGAAGGCATAAACAGCACCACCACTGAAAAAAGACCACTAGCCTAGTGGGACTAAGCTGGTCATTAAAGGAAGGATAGATAGATAGATAGATAGATAGATAGATAGATAGATAGATAGATAGATAGATAGGTAGATAGATAGATAGATGGACATAGGCAAGACTGCTCTGCAAATTGTAGCATGTTACAGGCCACCCTCACAAACTCAGGAACCTCACATGGCCTTCCTGAAAACACTAGAGGGGATAAATGTATCACCAAACACCATCATATTAGGTGACTTCAATTACCCTAATATAGACTGGGAACACTACTCAAGCCCAAACACCCTAGCCCAAAAGTTCCTGGAATTCATAAACTCAAATGCCATGGAACAACTAGTCACCATCCCCACAAGAGGAGAAAACATACTTGATCTCATCATCACGAACATGGGAGCACAATGTTCAACACCGGAAGTATACCCCTCACTGGTGAGATCAGATCACAAACTAATCTCGATGGAGGTCCTCATCCCACCCCCACCTGGAATCAAAAAGACCACAGTAAAGAACTTCGAAAGCCGACTTCACACTTCTAAAGACTAGTGTGGTCTCCTTTAAGGCCCCGAGCGGAAAACAGTACTCAAGCCGCTGAATCACTTACAAATGCCTTCTACCAGCACCTGCAGGACTGCATGGATAAGGCAATCCCAAGCAAAACAAAGACTCTTTGTACCAAAGGCAAGCGTCCAGTCTGGTGGACCCCAGCCATAAACAAACTCTACAACAAAGGAGGAAGCTACTACAAGATAGAGCAAAATCCTTAAAAGGTAAGACACCCTTGATCACTATAAGTAAAAACTAAGAGCTCTCATAAAATCATCCAAAGCAAATTTTGAGAGAAAATAGCTAAAGACTCAAAAGACAATCATAAGGCCTTCTTTAGCTATGTTAGAAACCTGGGAGGAACTCCCAGATATGCTCAGAACTAGTTCAAAATGATGTGAAGATTACTGATCCTACAGACATTGCCAACATACTGGCTGACAGGTTCAGTGCAAACTTCTCCCTCCCAAAAGGAGAGATATCTATACCAAGCGATTGCAGCCCCCAAACATCTCCAACGCCCAAGTGAGAACTGCTCTCTCCAAAGCAAAAACACAGCATCCATGGGACCTGATGGTGTCCCCGGCTGTGTGCTCCACGAACTCAACGAGGAATTAAACCCACAGCTAGGACAGCTGTTTAATCATAGTCTTACCTCTGGATACACCAGGAGTGGCGACTGCAACTGTGGTCCCACTTCACAAAGGCGGTGCCTCCACCGACCCTGGAAATTACCGGCCCATTAGCTTGACAAGCCTTATCTGCAAAGCCATGGAGAGGATCATAATAGACCTCATAAATAAAGACATAGGAATTTGCAGACTTTGGATCCATCCCAGTTTGGCTTTGTCAAAGGCAGATCATGCCTTCTAAACTTGGTTGACTTTTGAAACAGTCACCAAAGCCATTGATGAGGAAAGGCAGTCCATACAGCCTACCTCGATCTGGGGCCTTGATACAATACCCCACTGGTATCATTGAAAAACTCATCAGCTTAAATGTTAACCCGTACATCACAAGATGGGTTGCAAACTGGCTGAGTGACAGAACCCACAGGGTCAGAGTTGCTGGCGCCATGTCAGACTCAAAGCCTGTCACAAGTGGTGTACCACAGGGCTCAGTCCTGGGCCCACTCTTGTTTGGCATCTACTTTTCAAGTACAAGCAAACACAGGAGGGTTATGGCTGACAAAGTTTGCAGATGACTGCAAACTGGGCGCCATAGTAGAAAACACATCTGACACAGATATCCTTCAGAAGGGTCTCACAGAAACGGATAACTGGTGCCAGAGCCATGGCCTAAAGTTAAATGCCAAAATGCATAGTCATACCCTTCGGGAAAAACAAGGTTACCCCTAGCTACCAAATAGGTGGCAATCCACTGAGCATAGAAGAAGTTATCAGGGACCTGGGGACCCAGGTTGATAGTAGTCTGTCATTCGACACCCATGTAGCTAAAGTAGTTAGGAAGACCTTCTACATTGCCCACCTTATCATGAAGGGATTCTCATCTAGATCAAGGGAGGTCATAGTCTCCCTATACTCATCACTCATCAGACCAATGATTGAGTACAATGCCCCATTCGAATGTATCTGACCCGACACTTGCAGCAGCTGGAGAGGCCACAAAGTTCCTCACCAAAAGGATAAAGGGTCTCAAACATCTGTCCTATGCTGCCCGACTGAAAGAACTCCAGCTCTATTCAGTCGCCACCGCTTGCTCAGAGGTGACCTTTGCCTAACATACAAGGCCATGTCAAACCCAGATTTGATGAATATGCTTCACCTCAAAAATCTAGATCCGTCAGAGCCACAAGGGCGGAGACTTAAACCTCGACACGGCTATTAATAGGACGCTGGAGGGATAGATTCATCACCCAAAGACTCCCTATGCTGTGGAATAAAATCCCGGTATATGTGAGGCAGAGCACCTCGCTGGCCTTGTTCAAGAGAAATCTTGACCAATGGATGGGAGATTGCAGATATACCCCAGGGATTACCTCAGTGTCACTGCTCAACAGAGGCACAGCAAAATAATGGGTATAGTTCCCCATACTAAAGGGGTGGCGTAAGCCACAAAACTATGGGCTAGGCTTGTAAATGCCCTCGGGCAGATAGCCTAGTATGAACCTATGAACCTATGAACCTATACAACAGGCAGACAGAGAGATAGATAATGAATATTCTTTAGTAAATCGACTAAAATGGTTATTTAGAAGTTTAGTCAGTGTTTGGTATTTATGTATTTCCAGGCAGGTATCATAAGTCTGTGTTTGTTATTTTTGTCCTGAAAGACTGATGTCAGACATCTGTTCAGTTGAAGAAATTCTAAACTGAAATCTAATAAATCTTCACCTTCATAATTACATATTAAAGTTACTTAAGTTGGATTTTGCCTCATCTGGTTTTATCTTCCCAAAGCTCTAGTTTACAACTATCACAGAAAAGAACCTAACATTTGCCATATTCGCTACCACTTCTCCATTTGTAAACAATAGGTAATGGTACTGTTTGGTCATTTTATTCAGACTTTGCTGCCTAGTACAGATGTGAAACCTGTAATGTCATTGATAGTACCATGCACCTATATTGCTGACTCTAACTGCATCTTAATTACACTTTTCCATTCACTTCTTTCCTGCACTGTTCTACTCCTTAGAGTTGCTGCAACTACCTTTGGATCACATATTACTGGCATAGCAGTGGGTTTTATCTTTATATGATGTTCCCTGTAAAACATCCTGAACCTATAAAGAAATGATTATGCTCATGTAGGAGTTCACAGCTAAGGCCCGACACATTATTTAAGATGTCTCTGCAGTTGCATGACTGTATGACTGTTTCTGTATATTTCCTTTGATTTCATTCTCTGACTTTGTTTCATTTTCTGTTCTTAACTATCATAACCGTAAGCATTCTGATTGAAAGTAAAACAATTTTGGTCATAATTATTCCTGATTTCCGTGTGTGTTCTGTTAAATGCAGGTAAGCAACATACATTTAATTTATTCCTTGTATAATATGTATGCTTTTTTTTATTTTGGAAAATTGCCAAGAATTGCAGTTGCTAAGTAATGATAGATGTTTGAGTTTCAGACTTTAGATTCATTAGAAGGCACATCTTAAATATTATTCTTCTAGTGATTTGTTAAGTATGTAGGAGCAATTTTAATATCTATCCCTGATTTTGCACTTTTGTTCTGCAATTATTTTGGATTTTGTCTTTTACTTCACTCTAAAGATTGAGAACTATGGTGCATGTGATACTCTTAACTGCCACCTGATGTAGAAGAATGTCCCTGATTTGTTTTACTCACAATATTACTGTAGCTATTATAATAAATGATGCAAAGTCAATAGTGTAGCTATTTAGCTGGTGTGTGTGTGTGTGTGTGTGTGTGTGTGTGTGTGTGTGTGTGTGTGTGTGTGTGTGTGTGTGTGTGTTTGTGTATATGAGAGAAAGACACCTCTCACCCATCCCTGATTTCACAAAATGTTCTTGATTTTGATTTTTATGTTTGGCCTGATCCTTATCAGATTTGTAGTTTTCTGGCAAATGCTTGATGATTGAAGTCTCTAAATAATGACAGCCATTTAAGTTACAGACTTTATATCCTTCAGATAACACAAGTTAATGCAAACATTGTTATTCTAGCAACTTTTTAAGTATAACGTCAAAAATAAAAAAAAAACAAACTTGTAACGAATCACAAGAAAAGGACAGTTGCTGATATAGGAATGACATCACTAACACAAGATTCAAATGAATAAGCACTTTCATCCCTTTAATTACTGTACAGAACCTCATCAGACTTGAAACACCATAAAATCTACATCAATAAATATGAAAGCTCATCCAATCAAATTGAAAATACTGTTAATCAATCTTAACAAGTCAAGATGAGCAGCCTGGCTTCTGGTCTGGGTGAAGCACTATTACAGCTCTTTGGAACCTCACCATTGAACTTCTGTTAGGCATGGATAAAGTCATGATTAACTGTTCTGTAGACTGCAGCCTTATCAAAGCCATTAATCTAGTGGACAGCAACATACTACTGCGGCCGCTTGTTCAAACTGGCATAAGCAATGATGGCCTACTATGCTTTCAAAATGATTTCTCCAACTGCTACTTCTCCATCAAAGTTCACTCTTTATTCTTGCCCTCCACTAGTATTAAAAATAAGAGTAAAAAAAATTCCACAAGGATCCATACTCACCCTCCCCCTGTTCATTGCCTGAATTAACAAATTCCCCTATGACCATCCTCATATACAGATACTTCTCTGCACTAATGACATGGTCCTGTTCGGAACTAATCCATTCTTATCCACCCTCCAAAAAGGCCATCAGTCTGACTTCCTCTTACTAATCAACCAATCAGCTAGATCAACAACAAAAACCTTATCAACTCTAGCAAGAGAAAAAAAAATTGAACGAAAATGATCTACACAACACCTGCATCACTAAATATGGCTTGACCCTTCTCTATACTTCACCATCCATCTAAACAATACAAGAAAAAGAAAAGATAAATTAATATTTTTGGGCTAACAAAATCTCTCCCTTTCAGACCAAATCAGTTGCAGCAGCCATAGATAATGATATTTTTCTCTCCCATTTGGAGTATGGCATTTCCTAATATCATCTGCATCAAAAAGAAACTTGACAGAAATCCACACTTTCACCAAAAAAGACATGCAGACATTCTGTTCTTATCACTCCCAAAATGAACCCCACTGCAAAGCATTGGGAAGGGCTTATGCTCACAGCTATTCAGTCTTCTTAGCAATAAAAAAATGCTCTCTTAACAGCCAAACATATTAGGTAATCTTCTTCCTACAACCTCAGAGGCCACAACCTCACAGCACCCTCACTACAACCCCCCCCCCCCAGAAAAAAAGTAAACTTCACTGCACAGATCACTGCTTTTCCATACTAGGATCTATACTATGGAAAACTATCCAAACCCACATCAAAAACCCATTCTCATACGCAGAGTTCCAAGTACAGCTAAAAAAATTCTCTCATCCTCTCCAAATATCTGTGCCACCCTTATGACCAAATAACCTAAAAAGTCTACGTCACTTTGCTCCCCTCACTCTAAACTCACTCCTGCATGTCCACAACTCTCAGCTTTGTCACCACTACCTCTGGCACTCCTAAACAACCTCTACTTGAGTAAATAATAATCTCTACTTATGTAAATAATGGCATATTATTTTCAAACTTTTTTCTTACGTTTATTATATAAATATTTCTCACAGTGTTAACACTATTTAACTGAGGTGCTAGAAGTGGGATATAATACATTTATAGTTTGTTACCCTGTCATGGTTATTTTTTTAGTTATTTTTTTTTTCCTCACAATATTGTTAATCTGTTTAAAATCATATACATTGGCTAAATGTCTCTCTGTATTGCATGTTACCTTTTTTATCACATCTTCTAATCTACTCTCCCTGGCTGAGAATAAAATTGGTCATTTGTAATTAGTGACCTATTAAAGTTAAAAAAAATTAAAATTAAAAAATGCATAGATGTTTCCTCTCAATTTCCTAACTATGAAAAAGCAATATTTAAAACTTCACTGGAATTTTGAGCCTTTGTCTCTGATTCCTGAACTGAGAAGTTGAGAGATGTGGTGAGCAATGGTAACAGAAGATAACTGCCCACAGAAAAACACATTTTTCATTTTCATTTAGCATTATTGTAACTGATATGGGGAGTGCCTACAAAAAAGCAACTTGAAATAGATTGCAGTATTTTTCATCTTCATTTTGGCTATCTGAGTGGAAAACTTATGATGGATGAATGCAAAAGACATTTAGTGTAATCACAGCAAAGTGATCATTGCTATACCTTGGTGTAGGAAATAGACAGAGGACAGTGCCTGAAAGCTCCAAGCTGAATTTTGTTATTGTAATTGTTCTTGTTTATTTTTTAGCATGAAACCAGACAGTGCTATGGGCAGTAGTAATAGCATACACTTAGCACAATAGAACTTTATATGTTCTTAGTTACTTTTTTATGGCAGTCAGCACGAAGATGGATGCTATATAGTAACATGAGGAAATATGTTACTGTTTTTGTTATTTCAGCACTTTATTCAACTGTATATGATAGGTGACTGCCAGAAGTATCTGCTTATTGGGACAGGCTGAGGGTAGAAAAAGAGCGGCTAGCAATTTATGTGAAACAAGTGCGTTTTTGTGTGTGTGTGTGTGTGTGTGTGTGTGTGTATGAGTGTGTGTGTGTGTGTGTGTGTGTGTGTGTGTGTGTGTGTGTGTGTGTGTGTGTGTGTGTGTGTGTGTGTGTGTGTGTGTGTGTGTGTGTGTGTGTGTGTGTGTGTGTGTGTGTGTGTGTGTGTGTGTGTGTGTGTCTGTGTGTATCTGTGTATCTGTTCTCAAGAATACTAAGTTAGAAAAAATTACTGTGGCCATTGTTTCTTTCACTTCCCTTACAATCAAACACCATAAAAGTAAACAGTAACTGGAAGTCTTTTTGTTGTAGGGTATAAGGAAGAATGCTGCAAATGAAAATTACAGGATTGTTACATGATCGATGTTTAATAAAACGGTATGGCTTTTTGGGCTTAATGTATTCTAAAAGCAGCCACAAGATAAAATATATTGATGTGGCCATTATGGTTTTCATTTTCTTCTAAGTGAGACTTTGAAAAGTATACAGAATGTAGGTGAATTTTTGAGGGCAGTTGATGCATGCCAGCAAAAAGCAGTTACAGGATTATTTCTGTATAGTTCTCAAGAATACTAGGTTAGAAAAAATTACTGTGGCCATTGTTTCTTTCACTTCCCTTACAATCAAACACTATAAAAGTGAACAGTAACTGGAAGTCTTTTTGTTGTAGGGTATAAGGAAGAATGCTGCAAATGAAAATTACAGGATTGTTACATGATCGATGTTTAATAAAATGGTATGGCTTTTTGGGCTTAATGTATTCTAACAGCAGCTACAAGATACATTATGTTGATGTGGCCATTATGGTTTTCATTTTCTTCTAAGTGAGACTTTGAAAAGTATACAGAATGTAGGTGAATTTTTGAGGGCAGTTGATGCATGCCAGCAAAAAGCAGTTACAGGATTATTTCTGAATGATTAATAATATGGTTTGTTAAGGGATGATATCTGTCAGAGAACAACATGGCCATTATATTTATGGGATTTCTTCAAGTCCAAAGGTAGTGTACCCACTAAGAAGGGACACATTCCAATGAGACAGCAGATATGTGGTTCCCATTTAAGTATCCTATTACAAGCCTCTGGATTTTATATTGTGAAATGCCTTTAGGGACTGGACAGGGGGGAGGGGTTACGTTAATGATTAAGATCTTTACCTCACAGATGCAAGGTACAGGGCTTGAATCTGACCTCTGGTTATAGGCTAGGCTTTTAGTTTTCTGAAAACTGAAAGCCTAGTATTATACAACATGGCTAAGACATTTGATACAATATGCCACTCAGGTATAACAGGCAATTTCCCTGAAGTGGGCATAAACCCTTCCATAAGTCATTGGATTGCCAGCTGGTTCACAGTCAGGACTCAGGAAGCCAGGATTGATGAAACCACCTCCACTAATAGACTGGTCACCAGTGGGGGTATCTCAGGGCTTCATGCTGGGAAGAGTCCTAGTTGGCATCTACTTCTCAGAGGTAAAGGCTAATGTCAAGAGTATTTAGTTGGCGAAGTTCATAGATGATTGCAAATAGGGAGCTATCACAGATTTCCCCCAATCACACAAATATCTTGGAAGAGGGTCTAAAACAAGCAAATGACTGGTGAAAACTCATGGACTAAAACTCAATGCCATGAAATGCATTATAATTCCTTTTAGGAAAACTGTCACCCAGGCTAATAATTTCATTGATAAGACACCCCTAAGAGCTGTCCATGTAGTCAGATATCTGGGAAAATATGTAGACAGTAATCTGGAATCTGACCAACATGTGACCAAAGTAGTAAGAAAATCATTCTATGTTGCCCAACTTGTAAGTAAGAACATGGCATTCAGATCCAAGGAAGCCACTGTGCCACTTTATTTGGCTTTCATTAGACCCATTATTGAGTATAATGCCCCTTTGGCATTAACCTGACCAGACATATGCAACAGTTGGATCTAGGGCATAAACACACTGTACTATGTGAATTACCTTAAAGTGCTATCTCTATACCTACGGGTAACTGAGAAAGGATCTATGCCTGCCATACAAGGCATCCTCACGTCCAGCTCTGATGGACCTTTTGCACATCCACAAAATGAACAGCATCATAAGCACTAGAGCGAGGAATTTAAATTTTGCTTGCAACATAAATTAAACATGTTGGTGAGACAGATATCTATTAACACCAGAAATCAAAACCACGTCCAACCTGAAACCGAACCTTTATTACCAAGTATGTCAAAGCGCTTTTCGGCTTACAATAGTTAGCCTTCTTCAGAACAAAGATAAAACAAAATCCACATACTTTTATATGCTAAAAAGGTGCCAAATTTCAACAATTAATACTTAATTAGGCAATTAAAATTTAAAAGAGTACAAATATATATAACTTGCAGTTAGGATGCACAACAATAATAATTAATTAATGGTAGACTCTGAAATAAACAATTGCAGTTATACAAAGGACCGCAAAAGTATGTATATTTCTAAATTAACTAAAAAATTAAAATAGGTTACTTAACAAACTGACTCAAAAATGGATATGTATTCAAACATAAAACCTATAAAAATGCTTACTTTACGTTGTATGAAAAAAAAAAAAAGAAAAAACATACATCAGTTGTGAAAGATTATCTCGCCAGGCTTTTTAATTTCAACAGGACTCCTACTGAAAGGGCTTCATTAAGACCTGGAAAAGTGCTTGCATTTAATTTGACTTGCCACTTCAATTCTAATTCCAATAATTTTAAAGAATATGGGCCACCCCTAAGGTTACTTTCTAGTTTGTCAATGACCAAAAATTTAAAAGAATGGTCTGGAAAAGAAGTAATATGTTTGGCAAGTGCATTGTCAGCCTTCTTATGGGAAATAGCATATATATGTTCATAGATTCTATCCCTGAGTCTCCGCTCAGTTTTTCCCACATAGAAGGCAAGACAACAGTTACACTTAGCTAAATAGATGATACCTTTAGAATTACAGTTGTACTTATTACGTAATTTGTATGTAACCCCCTCTATTATAAAGGAGTTATTAACAGAAATCTCAGGGGATCCCCATGCTCTAGACAGGCACCCCATTATTGTGAAGCATAGCCCATCCTTAACCCTATTTAAGAATAACCTTAACCAATGGAATGGAAACTAGAAATTTACCCCGGGTCTGATCCCATGTCTCTGACAGGCAGAGGTAGACAGTAATGCCCAAACTAAAATGCCCCCCAAATAACCTCTAGAAACTTCCTAACTAACATACCCCCCTCCTAATAAATGCTTGTGATACACAGAGACACAACTGGGTTGTGTTGAGTGACTAGGCTTTTAAAGGCTTCTGTGGTCATTAGCCTAGTATATACCTAAGCACTTATGAACCTATGAACATGTAGACTGTTATACATAGGTGGAAAATTCAACATGTCAGATGTCCTTTGTTGTCGCAGATTGACACTATGCTTGGTTTGTACTTAGGGGGCTACTTGACCTCTGTACAAAAGGCTGAATAAAACTAATGTCCAGAATACATACATATTAAGTTCTCATTACGTCAGAGGTAAAAATCCTATATATCTCTCCCCTCTCTTTCTCGCTCTATATATACATGAATAAATATTTTTTTATCTATTTATACAACACACACACACACACACACACACACACACACACACACACACACACACACACACACACACACACACACACACACACACATCAAAATTCGAAGTTAAAAAAAAAAAAGACTTAAAATCGAAAGGTAAGGTTGAATGCCTGCATATTAAGTAGGTGAAAATATCAAACTGATAAAAGAATTCAGAAGATTTGACATTTTATTTGAACATCAAACGTATTTTTGCAGGGGTGCAAGCCCTCCTGCAGTTCCCCCCAATCCCTGCAAACTATCTGTTCCAACTATGAAAGCGAACTACAATGAGGAAAGGGATGCATTAACCAATCCACACTGTACCTCGATCTCTAGTCATAACAGTGAATACATATCAGTGAATGCATAGTTACATTTGATGATATGTACTCATGCTCTCATTATGTTCAGTAACATGAAAATTGGCCAACTGCTGTTCGACATTTGCATGCTCACCGAACCTACATTCTAAGCTTTGATAGGAAACACACACACACACACACACACACATATATATATATATATATATATATATATAGCTTTACAAAGCTATATAAATATATAATATACATATGTATATGTGTGTGTGTGTGTGTATGTGTGTGTGTGTGTGTGTGTGTGTGTGTGTGTGTGTGTGTGTGTGCGTGTGTGTGTATATATATATATATATATATATATATATATATATATATATATATGTATATATATATATATATATATTTATATATATATATATATATATCTATATATATATATATATATCTATATATATATATATATATATGGATTCCTATTACAAGAGCAAAAGTTCACTACTTCAAACTTGTAATAGGAAGCCTCACTTCTGCGAAAGTTCACTTTAACGAAAGTGAACTTTTGCATAAGTGCACTTCACCGAAAACACCGCAGCACAGTGGAGCACATAAAAAACAAGCTATGCCCTCCACTATGGTGTAGGATTAGGGCACAGGTAAGGGGATAGTTAGTAAAACTATCCCCTTACCCTAACCCATGCCCTAATCCTAAGGTTCATGACTATCGCACCATAGTGAAGGACATTATTATGTCCTTCACTGCACTGCAGTTGTCACGGACCTTAGGGTTAGGGCACATGGTAGGGCTATCCCCTTACTATGACCCATGCCCTAACCCTAAGGTCCATGAGTACTGCACGGAAGTTCCGTACAACACCCATTCATTGTACTGAACTTCGCGTAAGTGCACTTTCGATTAAGTGCACTTTCGCTGCAGTGAGCATTCCATGCACTATTTCGAATTAGTGAAAATTCAATCTAGTGTATGGAACCCATATATATATATATATATATATATATATATATATATATATATATATATATATATATATATATATATATATACACACACACGGGTATCAGGCGACTGATTGACAGTATGCTGATGCTCAGAATATTGACACCATAAAGTTGAATGCACAAATATTGACACATTCTGTGCATGCTCTGGGGTTTATACTGGAGCAGACTAAACCAAAGGCAAGCCTATTTGCAGAGGGGCAAGACCCTCTGTAACCCCATGTAGAGGGTTGCACCCTCCACACCCCATGATAGGTTCATCAGATATAAGTTATACATAGCAGTCCAAAACTGCACATTCCCCAGTGAAAGACAGTATTCCCCTACCCAAGGATTGTTGATATCACACACCTTCGACCATCTGTTTTGACCAAATGGTGTTGACCAGACAGATGTCAGCTACTGTCTGTTTTATAAGGTGTCTGACACCCATATATGTATATAATGGTTAAGGTGTTTACCTTGTATTCAAGAAGCACAGGGATTGATTCTCATTATGGGGAAATTGGATATGCTTAAAATGGTCCCCAAGGGCAGCTAGCCTAGTACTTTACTATGAACCTATATCTATCTATCTATCTATCTATCTATCTATCTATCTATCTATCTATCTATCTATCTATCTATCTATCTATCTAATCTAATCTATCTCTATATATATATATGTGTATGTGTGTATAGAAAACATTGAAACCTAGTCCAAGGAAATGTAGTTTTACTGCCTTAAGAGTAGTACACACTTTCCTTAAGGAAGAACAAGGCCAAAAAAAAAAGTGAGAGAAAACTAGTTGTACAGGAACGATATTGGCATACAAATTACTAAAATAGACTGTTGTCATAACTTCTTATATAACATCTGTGTCGAAGTTCACTTTGCGTTTTTATTAAAAATAAGGAAAAAATGGAATCAAGTTGATATTATTTGTTTAAACCATGGTTCGTTATGTTAAAACAAGAAATGAGGGTTTTCGATATTGTCAGAGCTTCATCAGATCTAAGTTATACATAGCAAGGAATATATAGTCTTGTATTTTCCACATAAAAAGCCATGTAAATTGCAATGATGGCTTTAGTACAAGAGCACTTGAAACAAATCTTACTCAATGACAGTGACTGGTACAGTGATACATACATAGTTTGCATCTTTATTGTGATTGCTGCTGCTTACTCATTATCAAAGTAAGTACAAACTCACATTGTGTTTGGCTGAGCAATGCCCTAGATATAATGTTAAATCATAATATAAGCATTGAGTCCTGTATTTTTGTTACATAACTATATTCTATAATAAAACATATAGTAGGGAAACTAAACTCTGTGTGAAATGCTGTGATGGGAGAGCGGAAAAGCATATTGGGTAACCATATGAAATGTTGAGACCCACTAGAGTGAGCCCCAAAATGTGGAGACTGAATGGCCAAATGAATTGACATACATATACTAAGTCTGAGATACCATTTCTCAGAATATTCCCTTTTCTCCAAGGCATGGTGATGTCAGAGTTGATGTATTTAAGCTCAGGGAGTGTGGGTGGTGCAGGGGAGAGCCACCCCTGCAAAAAGAAGTTTTAAGGAGAAGAGTGAATTTCAGGATTCGCTCTTCTCCTTTTTTGTGGTCCTTTTTCATTTGCTTTTCAACTCACAGCATTTAGAGTGCAGACATTTCAATGTATTGATTACCAAACTCAAAAATTACCTCTGCTGGTAAGGTCAGAGTTGTAATTAGGCTTTAGCAAGTTGCTAAAGCTGTAGACACTATTCCAGAGATTTGCAGCACTGTAAGCTCTGAGATTAGAATAAGCTGTTTTTATTCCATGAAATTTTGTAATGAAATTTTAGTGGGGATATAGCATTTCCAAGACAGACCTTAATGGCTTTAGTTCATATGCATTTGCTGCCATAACCCATCATTTTGTATTATACCCTGTTTTCATTATGTGTGCTCTGGTGAACTTCTGCTCAGAACACTGAGAATAGTAATTATCGTTAGCAGTTCCTTATTAAGGTGACATTACTGAGATATAAAAATCATCTATTTCTCAACAGAAAAGTGTATTTCTTTTGGTAATATTGTGCTATGATTGCTATAGCTTGCTTTTCAAGTGAATAAAGTTGCAAAGAAAATTCAACGGCATGCTGTACTACAAGTATTGTGGGTAGAATCACATTCTTGGCTTTGATTTATAACTGAATGCATTGTTGTAAGTGCATGTAAGTTTTTTTACTGAAATCACACAAAGACAGATATATAGCCTTTAAAAACTCTCTCCACTCCAGTGACTTTAGTTTATGTATTCTTAGTGCCACAGTGTGACAATCTGACTTAGCTATATTTTCATTTTGGATATTGTGGTGAATATCTGCTGTGGCCAAAATACTGCTGTACTAAGCTAAGCGGTCAGTACATAAGAATAAACATCCTCTATTGTTCTCTGTAAAAATATCTATTTTTTTTTATTTGTAATATACTACAGCTACAATGCTGTGCTTCCATGTGAATTAAAGGTATGGGATCAGATATGAAGGTGTGCTGCACTGGAAGCTCTGAGGCGATATTTACAGTTAGACATCTTCTTTAGCTGACGTTTTATTTTATTTTTTTATTTTTATTGTTATTATTTGAAAGTTTTATAACGATGAAAGTTTTATAATGAGATCTCAGAGGTGGACAGAGATATAGCTTTTCAGAGCCAAAATCAGTAGTTTTATCTTAGAGGCATTTGCTGTTACAGTCTGATATTTTGCATTATACTTTTTATCATTGGTGCCATGGTGAACTTCTGATACATAGTGCACTTGTCAAAGGGCATTTAGAGCCATTGTTGTACTTTTAAAATGGATAGGGCTAATTTAAGTCCTTCATAGATGGAGGAAAATGAGGGATAGTAAGCAAGGATGACTTTGTCTGGAAAGGGGAAAAACTGGGCTGATATATAAAGATCTAGGTGAATGGGAAGCAAAACAAGGAATGTGTACATTACAAGAAAGCTAGGTTAAAGAGAGTGAGGAAAAGTATAAGATGAGGTTTGGGGAGATAAAGGGAAGGCAATTAGTATGCTGTGGAGGCTGTGGTCAGTGTAGAAAATGCAACTGTTGCATCACTGGTAAAGGATCCTTTGAAGAATTAAGTGGAGTGAGGCATTTTGTTGTAAATAAGGAGAGGGGCAAGCAAATAATGTACGTATGAGGTGAGGATGTAATCAGGGAAGAAAACTGTAGTGGATGCATAGATACTGCTGGGATGTAGTAAATAAAAAAGGTTGAAGACAGACAATTGTTTATTTGGGAATGATGAGGGACACTAGTGTGACATAACAGAGAAAGGATAAAATTGCAACTTAGAGCAGGTTTGGTGAAAATGATGATTGCAAAGGAATGGAGAATGGAATTTCATGGAAAGGAACTAAGGCTCTAGGTACATAAAACTGTAATAGGTGCAGAGGAGACTGTCATGGAAATGATTGAATGGTTGAGTATTAACTGGGGAAAGAATAATTTTAGAATGGGAAATTCTTGAATAATGACTATTGAGAATTATTAATTGTACTTATGTGAGTTGAACTGCATGGTTAGAGATATACTGGTATCTCAGGGATATACTAGAATTCACCACTGCCAGTGCAAGGTAGAGGATAGTAGGTTGAAGTGTAGGTTTTATGCTGTACATTTTCAGGAAGTTTATTCTAGATGTTTGTGAGGCACTGGGTTAAATACCTTTCCCTTCATCATGTTTTTATTTATCTGTTGGTGAATATTTAGGACCCTGGTTTCTAGCATCCAAGAAAATATTGAACTAGTGGAGAAATAAGAGATCCTTGATAGTCTGGTTTATAATGGCACATGTATAACACCTTAAATAAAGTGATAGAGCTTCTAACCACTCAAGGACTTTAGGCCTGTCAGGTTTTTGGTTTCAAAGAGTAGAAGCTAACAACGCAAGTACCTAGGTCCTTTCCTGCATTTTTTTTACAGAGTTGTGTTGTCTAGACAGTATAATCAGGGAAGAAGGAGGAGTGTCTAACAAAAGCTTTGATACTACACTTTTTATTTGAAAAAGAACATTTGTAAACACATAACAAGCCACGCAACAAAGCATAAATGGCAATCATAACATGATACTTAAAAACAACACATCCATGATCATGGTAACACTTGAAATGAGAGATGAGAGCACAAAACAAAATAAAAAAAAAAAAATAGGCAGATGTATAGGTGAAAGCTTAATAACATTTAGCTAAAAAACTATTTAAACTAATAAATTAGCAAGATGTAAGTTAGATAATATTTCTCTAATCATAGATCATGTCCCCAGAGAGTGACAGGCTTAAACTGAAATGACCACATAATTCATCTGTTTGGAAGATGCTACGTTTTTGTGAACATTCAAACCCTTAAGGCCAGCATACTTTTTATAAAATTTACTAATTTCAGAAAGGTAAGTTGCACTGGAGATCACCACTCAGAGGCGATATATAATCTATTTAATTACTGATAAATGAAGGGGGACATTTTCTGTGGGACTGGTAGATTAAACACATTGTGATAGATACCCCATCTGGCTGTGAGGAGAGAAAAAATTATATATTAACTACTAAATGGAATACCTCTTCCTATAGCTTACTACCTGTACCACAACTCCAGAAAAATGCAAGTTTCATCTGTAATTTCATCTGGGTAGTATATACATTTCCTTGATTTGTAATAGCCGCTAACTACAATATCCCCTGAAGACAAGTACCCTAAAAACACTAGCCTCAACTAGTGAGTTAATAATTTGGATGCGTTTAACAGATTGTAGAAAATATGGTGTAAGATTGGATGGGCAAGTTCCCTTAGAAAGATGATTGATGTGTTCAATAATCAGCTTTTTGGATCTATCTACAGCAGGTGATGATTGTACACTTTTTAGTATTTAGATTGAGACCATTTTAGTACACTAAGTGTTTGCCATGGTCAGTTAATTCTTGAAGGTAGGAGTGTCATAGGGTGATGTAATAACCACCTCCGGTTTATAGTCATCCGCAAAATTTTTTTAGCCAGAGAGATCTTGGTTTTCTGCTTAAAGATCTAAGAAGCAAATACCAAAAAGTAGAGGTTCCAATACCCAACCGTGAAGGACACCACTGATTCTGATGAGGCTCCTGACTCACATTGTCATCAATCCTGTCTTTCAGATAGTTTGCTATACATCTGATGACTCATCTGTTGATTTTGAAGCATTTTTTTTGTATGATGCCAGCATGTGAAATGGAGCAAAGGCCTTAGTCAGGTCAGGATAGACAGCATGCACTGCATGCCCAACATCTGCTGCCTCTGTATCCCTTTAAAGAAATTTACATTATTAAATAGGTAGGATCTACCCTTCTCAAAATCAGACTGTTGGAGGTCAAGTCTAACAAGATTCTTGAAATCCCAGCTTACGTGATCAGTTATAATATGCCTCTTTGCTTTCCTGATGATGCTTGTAAGGCTGATAGGTCTGTAATTATACTGTTGGTTGCATCATCACTGCTGTGCACCACTCATCAAGGACAAAACCAGTACCTAAACTTAAATTAAACAGTTTGAGGAGTGAGACTGCATGGGCATGTTTAGCACTGTTAAGCAAGCATCCTGGTAAATTGTCAGATCCCATTCAGGACTTATTATAAGTTTATTGTAATAAATGTGGTTAATATTAACTCTGCTTTTCACTTTTTATATCATTTTAGATATTATCAGTCTAATGTGTTAGAAGGAGTGAGATATGTTTTGATTGAGTTAGTTTTGTACTTTGGTTGCATTTTATAAGGTATGACAAATTTTATGTACCAATGGTAGTGCGTACCTTCTGGATCGCATGCATGCACAATGTTTCTATATGTGATCATTTATTAAATAAGGATATAGAAAAATAAGTCAGCTATTCACCACACACCCCTGTGCCTCTCTGTTTTCCCCCCAGTGGTGGAGGGGGCAGTTATAATTTACAGCAGTTTCTACTAAATGTATTTTTATGCAATTCTAGAATGAAGATTTTCCTTTTCCTTGGCCACTAAATTCAAAGATTGTAAACAGACAAAGAAACCCTGTGTGGAAAGTTGAGCTTTTTTTTTTTTTTTTGAGGTTAAAAATTCAGGTATTACAAAGAACTAAGAAAGTGTTGTGGGGAAAGATATTAAAGTCAATTGAACACACAATAACATTGGGTCAGACTCAATAGATTGCTGCTTATCTCCTTTTTCTGCCGTAACCATGTTATTATCTGTGGTTATACAAGAAAGCAGGTGTGGACGGTGTGAATCTCAATCTGTTTGTGAACATCTCTGATCAGATGATGAGACAACCATCTGTTTTAACAGAGTTATAGGTATGTATACAGTGTTTATTTTGTAATTAACAGAGAGCTCACTGGAAGTTTGGAGCCACTGTGAAGGAATGGTGATATATTTGATTCATTATTCTTTGACATTACCACAAAAAAGATGTTCATGTATTTCGTTCGACACCATTTGGCATTATCATGTAGATGAGCATCAGATCCATTATGTTATGATTAGGTCCAAGGTGAGAATGAACATGCACAGCCTTTAGGCAATGTTTTCAGTGAAACGGAGTCTATCACATAAGTAACAGGAAATAGTTACCTTAGAACTCTGTCTGCTTTATATTACTTCCAGTGTTATCCATTTATTTCCATAACTGCGCTTTGGTTCTCTAGAATGACCTTCGGCCATGAGGCTGCTAAAGTGATGTTGAGTCCCTTATCAGAACTGTGTAACAGTAGCAGCCATTATAAACAGAATGCCAAAACACAAACGTTCTCAAGAGTAAACATTCTATAATATTTAATATGCTATTAGCAAAATGAAATAATATAAGTGGACTATATTGCATTCTGTCTCTCCACTAACGGTTTCACTGCTCTCAGCTGGATTTTAAGTCATAAGCAGCTCTGCATATGTAGGATTCAGAAAAAACTAGACTCTAAATAGTTATTGCTGATATATGACTGTTGTTGGAAAAATAGAATTTCGACTTCATGTGCAGTAGATAAAGAGAAACTCGAAAATCAGTGGGTGCAGACAACAGCATTGCAGGCTGTTTGAAGGCAGTTTTCCTTAACTAAGTTATCTCTGAAGAAATTGCACCATGTTATTCTATGTTGCACTTAAATTAGTTTATACACAACCTAATTTACCATATGCATGGGCAATACGTAGTAGTTAATTAACAAGTGTATCATCAATTGTATGTCAGAGCAGTCAATTTCAGAGCAAAAGTTGACTCTGAATTTCATAACATCTAACACAACAAATCACAAGAAAATAACATTCCCTCCGGATATAAGGACACCAAACTACCAAACACACTTTTTGCTATGTTTCTGCAGGGGGCAAGCCCCCCTGCTCCCCCCATGTGGGGGCTCCACCCCCCCACCCCCGTAAATTAAATATATCAACTCCAAGATTACACTACAGTGGAAAAAAGTTAATTTCCTAGCCCCACTGTTTCAAGCCTCCCTGCAGAAACATAGTAAAAAGTGTGTTTGATAGTTTGGTGTAATTATATGTCATTATATGTGGAGGGGATGTTATTTTCATGTGATTTGTACTGCTAGATGTAATGAAATTCAATGTTATGGGTTTTAGATGTTCTGGTCTCAGTGTTATGAAATTACATGTTATGGGTTTTAGATGTTTTGATGGGGACCCATGTATATATATATATATATATATATATAAATATATATATATATATATATATATATATATATATATATATATATATATATATATATATGTAAATGTGCTTATGTGACAAGTGATAATAAAATAAGGGTGCTAAAAAGACATCTTTAAAAGGTTTGGGATGCTGTCAAACAGTGATCACATTTTACAAAGGAGGAGAGGGGGAAATACCTATATCCCTTGGAATTATGTGTGTGTGTGTGTGTGTGTGTGTGTGTGTGTGTGTGTGTGTGTGTGTGTGTGTGTGTGTGTGTGTTTACTTTAAAATTTTGAAATCCCAAAACCTTGAACCACTAAATCCTGACATTCAAAAGTTTAAAGTTTTGGAATCTCAAAATGTATCAATGGAGATCACCGTATAGTGTGGAACGGGAACTTTACAATTCTCTTCACTATAGTGTGAAGGTGGAGTTGGTATATTTAAGTATCAGGGGCTGTAGGGGGCAAGGCCCTCCACATGGGGGGGGGGTGCAGGGGCATGATTTCTGAGGCTTTCTACTTTTAGATGTTTTTTATTTTTCATTTCGAGATTCCAAAACTTCGAACTTCTGAACATCAGAATTTAGTGGTTTGAAGTTTTGGGATTTTGAAATTTAAAAGTAGACATATATATATAAAAACCGAAGCTGTACTACGGTGCAGATAAGGGAAAATTCCCTTTTCCCCACTGTAGTGTGATCTTGGAGGGAGAATATTAAAGTGGGGTGTGGGGGGCACAGCCCCCCACATGGGGGTGCAGGGGGCAAATAATAATATGTATTATATATATATATATATATATATATATATATATATATATATATATATATATATATATATAGCTAGAGAGGTAGATACAGATAGATAGATAGACATAAAGAGATAGAGAGAGATTACTTTATCAGTTTGTTAACCATGTAAGCCCACTAGAAATGTATCCCTTTTCAGTGGTGAAGTGTGAACAGTGTCGGTTTAAGTGACCTTCTCAGAGTCACTAAGTAGAAAAACTGAGGTGGACTTCAGGAAACAGCTCAGGTCCTTAATGCACTATGCCAACTGCCAGATCTACATCTATATCTATAGCTATACCTATATCTATATATATATAGCTATATCTATGTCTATATCTATATCTATAGCTATATCTATATCTATATCTATATCGAACTATATTATACGCATTCATATACATATATACTATTTATAATATATACAATTATAATATATATTTTCCCAGCTGCATTTCAGGATCTGGCTAAAAGCTTTAAACAAGTATATTTATTAAACTGAATAACTGGTGGGTTTGACAGGACAAAGGTACAGAGAGCAGCTCAGGTTGAGTTCAGTGCTTAGGTATAATTTGTACTTTAAGTCATTTGGAGGAATAGATGTTTTATTGTCATTATATTGTGCACATAGGTCATAACTGCATTTATGCTTTATGGGTCATATTGATCACATTATCACAGTTCATATTAAAAGATTAAATAAGTCAATACTTTTAATGTTTTACCGGAATCATCAGACAGATTTGTAAAGTTCAAGTTAATTCAGATTTTCCTTTTTTTAAAATGCACTTATTTGCTGATCCTTTTCAGAGCATTCTCTGTCTTTGAACACAGTTTAAGGATTTATGTTTTAATTGTGCCAATTAAGACTGCACCAGCACGTTGATGGAATAGGTTGCTGAACGAATCATGGGTTTTTATTAGGCTATTGCTTAATTTCAAATAACCCTGCAGGTCTGAAGAACTAGATCTTGATAAATACTTTACAGCAAAATTCATCTAGAGTGTTTTTCTGGATGTTAATACCAATCTTTGTGCTGTTACTTCCTCTGGCCAATTGTTATATTACCTTTCTTAACTTATAGCTTGATCTGATGGACTAAAGGAGAAACTGTGGAAACAAAATTTTGAACCGTGCAATGAAGAAGCTACATAGCAAAGCAAAGGTTCAGCAAAGGTGTAGATTAAGTTTTGATTCACAATAAAACACACATAAATGGCCAAGTAAAATTTTAATCCACTCAGCAAATCAGACATTATATGTTAAGCAAGGCTTGTTTTAAACTACATTGAGTGAATAAGTTAAGTGCTTAAGCACAGCTGAGCAAGACTTATTTTACAGTAGAAACTCAGTTGAATGACTAAGCTAAGACACACAGCAAAGTAATTTGTCAGCAAGGCAGCACAATGCAAACAGGCCAGGGAGATCATAAATATTAATCACCATGGCGTACAGGTAGTGTACACTCATCTCAGTTTGCAGGGTCTGGATAGTGGTGCAATTCATAAAGGTGAATAGCGCCACTGTCCATCTCAGCACATTCTTCTTCCATTGACCATGAATTACAGACAGTGCCATACTCTGTCCACAGTGGATGCCTGCTTAGGAAGAAACATACCTGCTTTTACCCATGCCAGACTCCCTAAGTAGTGTTTGCAGCAATGCAATGGCCTATCTGAACTGTTTTATGAGTGATCACCCACCCACTCGGAATGGGAGAGCTGGTGCTGGCTGCTCAAGTCCATATCTCTTAGGCCAGCCCCTCCAGTACCAATCATTCGAATAAAATATGGACCACAGAAATCATAGTCAGGGCATCTTCCATCTATGCCATGGGGCCAGGGATATTTTTCTTCACAGCTTGGTTAAATTGGATTTATAGTAATACCCTATATAATATTAGCAGCAGATAAAGTATTGTAAGATGTAATACTTTCATAGCTTGTTTTATAAGTGAGCATTTTATCAGCTGATGCATTCAAGACATGGCAAACAAAATTAAGAGACATTTCTATAGATTGTACTGTTGTCTGTATGTTGTATTTCATGCAATGTCTTACCTGATTGTATGTAAGGATTCATAGATTTTGACCCATAAGAGTCTGTAGTTTTTTGTTATGTAGCATCATCTGCAATTCACACATTTAACATTTCAAACCACTCCTTTGCTATTGCAATTATATTTGAAGTCGTTCCAGAATGTTTTCCTTATGATATTGCAGGTGCAGTTGTTGGTGTTACTTAGATGTGGGCAGTACCTGCAGTTCCCAATGGGCAAATACCTGAGTTCAGATGAAGACAAGTGTTTAAAGGGGAAAGGTTTTCTTCATTCTTTTCCAGTAATGCCTTTAAATTTCTGGCCAATTTACATCGAGAGAAATCTTTGCCATTGAGGATTTTACTTATGGTTCTGTTATAAATAATAATTTTCCACTCTCTGCCTATAACTGCCTTGTTTATGTGGGAATCTGTGTCCTGGCAAACAAGGTTCAGTTTATGGCAGCCTTCAGGAATAAACAAAATTGTTTCCATCAAAAGTATCCTTCTAAAAAATCACAACCACTGGGAAATCTATGTATAACAAATACTTGAGCTATAAACTAATCCCAGCTATGACAAATTTCTGTGGTTACTTTGTTTTACCATTTTTGTTCTATTTTTGCACATTTCTCTCTGATAAATAGGCCTGTTTTCTAATAACGTTTACTACCATTGTTTCACAATAATACTATTTTTTTATTTCATCTTAGTGTTTACTAGCTTACAAAGAAGTACATCAGGTTGTTTACAGCTGCCTTTTATTATAATTTATTATTTTTTCTTTATTTATTGGATTTTACTACAGTTCATTCTAATGTGCATTTCATAAACAATGTATTATGAGTTGCTTTATACCCACATTTATTTATTTATTTCATTTGTTAACCGGGAGAAATCCGACTGGGCCAGGAGCCCATTTTCAGCGGAGGCCCAGGGAGAAAAGCTCCAGACTACACAGTACAAATACAAATACTTGTCAGTTACAATATTTACATATAAGAAATTTTAACACACGCAGAATTCTGTTACAAGCTTAGGTACAGATTATAAAAATGATGATATGAAGCCAAAGTTAACAACTTACTCAATGTAAAATGTTACATGTGGTGTATAGCAGATACAGTCTAGAAATTTTGCAAAGTCATCAGATAATGACTGTGTTTACAGTGGCACCAAATGTCCTTTGGAAAGGGGAGAAATAGGAACAATGACAAGATACTAGTAATGGGATGTAGATTAAATACAGATGCCTAGAGGGGATGGAGTTAGCCAGGAGTGTGACATGAGCAGATCCAGTGGTTAGCTAGGTAGTTATGAAGTAGTTGTTTAAACTCATGAGGGTGTGGGTTTTTGATGATGGTTTGTGGTAAGGTGTTCCAGAGTTTGGTGATTTTATTGGAGTACAGACATTCACCATAGTGGTTGTGGGAGTAGCTAACCTTCAGCATAGATTTATCGGAGGATCTAAGGGGCCTGGGGTTGTGACTATTCTGGACAATATTGGAGAGAGCAGGATAGTTTGTGGGTTGCTAGATCAACTTGTGGGTCATAGTAAGTTGGTTGAGAGCTATAAGGTTTGGGAGTTCTAGCCAGTTTAATTGGAAGAGCACAGTACAGTGGTGAGACCTGTGTGGGGCATTTGAGGCAAATTTGGCATTTTTGTTTTTGCACAATTCTAGCTTATTTAGGTCAGTCTTATGGAGGTAAGTGAAAATATGAGATCCATAGAGGAGGGAAGAAAGCAGAGAATATTGGGCAGTGACGAAACTGGAGTTGTGGGTAAAATATGGTCTGGCCCTATATAGGGTGCCAAGTTTGATGTGCACTTTTTTGATTGTAAGAGAGACATGTTTTTCAAAAGTTAGATTCCCATCAATAGCGACCCCTAGGAGTTTAGTATGAGTTGTGGGTACAATTTTCATTCCATTAGAGGACAGGACAGATAGGGTGGCTTGAAAGAGTTTGAATTTTTTATGTTTGAAGATTATTAAGTTGGTTTTATTAGGGTTTAAGATGAGCTGATGTTCAGACAAGTATTTTTCTATATTTTGGAAAGATGATTGCATTTTTGATTGGAGTTCTAGGTGGGAGGGGGCAGAGCATATAAGGGTGGCATTGCCAGCATATTGAACAATGGTGGCTAGATTGGTAGCAGCGTGCAGGTAATTTGTGAATAACATAAAGAGGAGGGGACCATGTATTGAGCCTTGGAGCATGCCAACAGAGATGGGGAGTAGGGGGGAAATGGTGTTTTCCCATTTAGAAGCTTGATGATGATTAGAAAGATAGCCGAGAAACCAGGATAGTGAGGCTGAGCTGAGGCCATAGGTAGAGAGTTTGTTGAGAAGTAGTTGGTAAGAAATTGTATCAAAATAGAGGAGACAGCTTGGCCTTCATTTAAGAGATGGTGAATGGTGTTGGTAAAAGAGATTAGAGCAGCTGAAGTACAATGTTTATGTCTGAAACACTGTTGAGAACTGGATAAGAGATTCTTGCTAAGGAGGTGGTTAAGCAGTTGTTTGTGGATGCACTTTTCTAAGATTTTAGCTAGTGGGGAAAGCATGGCTATGGGGAGGAAGTTGTTTAGGTCTTTGGAAGGACCACCTTTATGGAGTGGGATGATGTGGGATATTTTCCAGAGATGTGGGACATAATGTTCAGCAACTGAATGATTAATCAGTAGAGATATGGGGTAGGTGATAGATGAGGCTGCAATTTTAGAAATTCATTTGGGAGCTGATCAGCTGTGGACAGCAGGGTTTCAGTTTAGTAAGGAGTGATTTTATGTAGCTTGTGTGAATGGGAGTAAATGAGAACTTGTTAGGATTATCAGGAGGATGGGTGGGGAGAGTGAGTAGGGCATTAGGTATGTTGCCTAGCAGGGAGGTTATGGAATGTATGAAGTGGGAATTGATTTGAGTTGTGATGGGGTCAGAGTTTTTGAATATTACTGGGGTTGGGGTAGGGGAGTGACCTGGGCATAGGAGATAGTTAATGTTTGCCCAGAATTTACAGGGGTTGTTAAGATTTTGTTGTTGGCATGCTATGAAATACAACTGTTTGTCTACTTTGATTTGTTTTTTTGTTTGATTACATAGCTGTTTGTAAGTAGTGAGGTCAGATATGTTTTTGGTGGATTTGTAGACAGACCAGGCTTTGTCCCTTTGTTTGATTAATAGTTTGATTTCTTTGGTTAACCAGGGCAAGGGTTTGGACTTTTTGTGAACTTTCATAGTTGGAGCTAGGTTATTGAGGATGTTAAGGAAGATAGAGTTGAAGACTTTAACTGCTAGCTGAAGGTACTTGAGTGGGGTCCAATCACAGTGTTGGAGAATTTGGTTAAAAGTTGTGGGGGAGACATTTTTTTGTAGTGGATGTATTTGTAGGAGATGGAGTTTTGCATGTGAACACATTTTCTGTATAGAAAGGTAGGTAAGTTGTCACTCAGGGAGTCTGGGAGGCAACTTGAAATGTAGCTGAGGTTAGGTTTGTTGGTTAGTATCCAGTCAAGTGTGGATTGTCTATTGGAGAGTTTGTCAGTGCAGGTTGGACAGTTTATAGTCTGGGTGAAATTGTAGAGACTGAGGAAATTAGATGGATTTTTGGATGTGCAGGATTGCCAATCTAGGTTGAAGTTGCTTAGTATTTTTGTTTCCTGGTTGAAATTGCTAGAAGCCCAAGAAAGCAGGTCTTCAATGATGGGTGGGTTGTTGCCTGGAGGGAGGTAGGAAGCTATGATGACTACTGTTTTGTTTGGGTTTATTTTAAGATGAGTGGTTAGAGTCTCAGAGTTGGGTAGGTTTGGTGGGGAGCATTGTAGCTGTTCAACTTTGAGGTTGTCCTTGAACAGTACAGCTACTCCTCCTCCTCTTTTGTTTGGTCTGTCCAGTCTGATAATGTTATATCCATTTGGGGTGGCCTCATTGTTCTTGATGTAAGGTTTTAGCCAGGTTTCTGTTATTATGGCTATGTCAGGTGAGTAGGTGGCTAAGGTGGCTTGGAATTCACTGGCTTTATTCATTATAGTATGAAAGTTGAAATTTATGAATAGGAGGTCAGTGTTGGAGGCTTTAGGGAGTGGGGGTAGGGATGGGAGTGTGAATAGGAGTAAGAACAGTGAGTTGAGGTGTGTGAATTGGAAGGGGTGTTATTGGGACCTGGGTTGGGATGAATGTCAGCATGCAGTTGATATCTGTGGTGGAATATAACAAGAGCTGTCTTAATTTTTTTGTCAGTTTATGGTTTCAGGATGCAGGGGAGTTAGGGCACTTGGTTTGAAACTGTTTGAAAGAGGCAAGCAGACAGGTAGAGTTATTACATAGTTGTGAGCAGATGTCAGAGAAGGTGTGAAGTGGAGGGTTAGATGTGGATATAGGAAATGTTGGAAAATAGATTGGTTTGACATGATAAAGGTGGAGAGTGGTGGAGTTGTGGGTGATGTAGAAGAATAGTATTAAAAGAGTATTTGTTAGCATGCAGTAGTGGAGATGCATGCTGGGTAGTTTTGAGGGGTAGGGGAGCAGTGAGGAGTGGGAAGAAAGTGAGGGAGGATAGAGGCAAAGTCCTGTAGTGTTAGGTGTAGAGGGGGGTTGATCAGCTATAAATTAGAGGAAAGTGGAGAAGTTGGAAATGGGGGTAGGGTAGGAGAGTGGAGTGAGCCTGAGTGGAGCGAGGGTGAATGAAGCAGGTTTAGCTGAGCATAGGATTCTTCACCCTATGATAGTTAATCTAAAAGATGAAGAAAAGTTATGAATTCCCTTGCCTCAGGTTGGAAACACTACTAGACTGTGAGGCTGATAACAAAGAGAATATTTTAAAAGTGTTAGTAGGTTAAAAAGGTTATACTATGCTGCCTGTTTGTTCTAGCTAGCCTATGTTATAAGAGACTGTTCCTGATAATACTGGGTTGTCAGGCAATTGACTGTAGTGGAAAAATCAAATTGAAAATAGGGTAGGGATTAGGAAAAGAAACTGCAATGGGTATCAGAAGGCCTGCTGAGGGTTTGGGGTAAAACTATTGTGCGATGCAGGGAGTGTGCGTGCCACTGGTTACAAAAACAATGGGGAGTTACAGTCTTATAGATATTACTAAATTCAATTTCTTGGAAAAAGTTAAGAAACATACACTTTAAAGTCAATCTGCTAGCTAGAAAAGAGGTGGCTGATTGTTGACCTCTGGAGTTCTGAAATTTCCAACACCTGGTTTTTGGTGCACAGTCTTTGCACACCTGTTTACAATTGTATGTAGATAAGATGAGCTTTTGTATCACATAGATGCCAACAGTAACTTTTTTGTGCCTTTTTTCCCCTCAAGATCTGAGAAAGTCCCACAATATGAGAAGAATACAAATATTTCATACCAATGTACTAAAATTGTTATTCTAATAATAAGTGTCCAGGTTGTTCTTCTTGCTCAGTGCTCCCCACTCCCACTGGTGACAAAAAAAATCCTTGTTTTCCCGCCTTACTGAACTAGAATAGTCCAGTCTTCAGAGTTTGCTGATCTCTGGGCTTTGTCATAGTTCCTGTGCTATCCTTATCCTTATTTGGATAAGAGGAAGCTTCTTTGTTCACCAGTGGGAGTAAGGAGCACTGAGCAACCTATTGGTCCCTAGAGGAGTGGTTCCAGCCCAGCAACTTGTAGTTTATTGGCCATTTTGGGTCAATTCCTGGCTCTTTTCAACCCCCTGCTATAAAGCCAGTTTTTGCGCGCTTTTGTGCTTGTATACGACTCAGCACAGCTCCTCATGGTGTCCTGCAGAGTTCTACAAGCAGCAGAGAGTGAAAGAGTGACTTTCCTTGATTTTTAAGTATTTTTTCTGGCTTTCATTTTAATTACTGTATCTCGACTGCATTTCGCCTAAAAACAGCTCTGCATATTGTTTATACTGTACCTGTGTTGATTCTAAACTGTTTGCACTTTAAAAAGTTATTTTTTATTTAATTTAACTGTTAGGCTAACACACTCAAGTGCGCTAGCCATTTTATAGCATTTACTGTTTGCTACTGTATCTTTTTCTTCTGTCTCTGTAAAAAAAAAGAAAAACAAAAAAAATCCTTGTTTTCCCGCCTTACTGAACTAGAATAGTCCAGTCTTCAGATTTTGCTGATCTCTGGGCTTTGTCATAGTTCCTGTGCTATCCATATCCTTATTTGTATAAGAGGAAGCTTTTTTGTTCACCAGTGGGAGTGGGGAGCACTGAGCAACGTATTGGTCCCTAGAGCAGTGGTTCCAGCCCAGCAACTTGTAGTTTATTGGCCATTTTGGGTCAATTCCTGGCTCTTTTCAACCCCCTGCTATAAAACCCATTTTTGCATGCTTTTGCGCAATTTTGCGTGACGTTGCTCATAGAGCAGCATAGGGCAGCGCTGGTTAATCAAGTTAAAACTATTTCTGGCTCCGTAAAGTCTGCTCTTCAATTTTTCCCTTAGAACTGCTCTACTTGCAATCTAAACAGCCTAGTCTCTATCTGAAAAGCCCAGCACTTGCTCCTAAGGCATTTTTATACAGGTAAAGCACTCTTAAATGAAAAGAAAGTACTTCATTCACCTAAATCCCCTTGAGTACCCATTTCCCTATAGGTCCTTTCTGACTCAGTTACACAGCAATCTTTTACACTATTCTAGCATGTCGAAGGGTTAGTTGCTGGCGTCCTCTCCTGTTCAGCTGGTGAATCTGGGAATCTTGAGGCAATGTTACAATTGCCTCATGTATACAGACAACCCTCTCCTCCTCCTCCCAACAAATAGAAATATATGTGAGAGATGCAACTATATAGCCAAACTGGAGGCTGAGCTCTCTCAACTCAGTACTGGCAAAACCAGTCAGGAGGAGAAGGTAACCACGCACACCACAAACCCAGTCTCACATAGACCTATCACAACTGCAAACCAAACACATAAACACACAAAAACATACTCAGAGGCTCTGATTAAAAATCTACCAAAACAACAGAGGCCTCCAAAGCAGACACCCAAGCGACCACTACCTCAAGACATAGCACATGCAACACATAGTTCACAAAGTCAGTGTGCTAAACAGTCACAGCCCTTAAGGCCAAACAACATGCCAGACACACTTGTAATAGGTGACTCCATAGTCAGACACACTGACGTCCCGCTCACCAGACTGAACAAGGAAAAGGTTACAGTAAGCTGCCTGTTGGGCGCTAGAATCTGCCACATAACACAAGCACTCAGGTCACTCCAAAGCAAGTACAAATATGACTCAGTCATTGTCCATGCCGGTGTGAACGACCTGAGATGTACCTCCCTGGACTACATGAAAAGAGACATAGAGGAGCTCTCTGATTATGTAGCCCAGGCAGGTATGACCCTGACCCTGAGCAGCATCTTACCCTCACCAAGAATGATGCCACAGTACAAAGACAAAATGATCAGTTTTAACAATTGGCTTAATTACTGGTGTCATTCTAAGGGGATCCAATGTCTGTCTGCTTGGGATGACATGCTTGACAAGCCACGCTGCTTCACAAGGGATGGCTTGCACCTGTCACCCCTGGGCTTCCGGATATTGGCCAAGGCTCTTGCCACCCCCATAGTGCCTTTTTTAGGCAAGGCTCAAAAGACAAGCCTACCTCCCTAGAAAACACAAGTGGAAAAAAACTAAGGGTAATGCTGCTCAATGCCAGAAGTCTAAACCTCAAGATGCATGCTCTTGAAGCCCTCCTCAGTAAGGAGAACATCGATGTCTGTGCAGTAACTGAAACCTGGTTCAAGGCTCCAGACAGCACCCCAGCACTACCAGGTTTTTACCTCATATCATGCTTTCCGGCCCCAAAACTTGGACCGAACCACAAAAGGAGGGGGAGTATCCATATTCATCAAAGATACCCACACCTCCAGGTTAGTAGCAATGCACAAAGCATCGGAGACCATCCAGGTGCAACTAACCATAGGCAAAACTGCCCTACAGTTTGTAGCATGCTACAGACCACCCTCTCAAACTCAGGAACCCCAGTCAGCCTTCCTGAAGACACTGGAGAGTATGAATGTCTCTCCAAATACCATCATATTGGGAGACTTCAACTACCCAAACATAGACTGGGAACATTACTCAAGCCCCAACACCCTAGCCCAAAGGTTCCTAGAATTCATAAACTCAAATGCGATGGAACAACTAGTCACCATTCCCACAAGAGGAGATAATATACTAGACCTGATCATCACAAACATGGGGACAAAATGCTCCACACTGGAAGTATACCCCTCATTGGTGAGATCAGACCATAAATTAATCTCACTGGAAATCCACATCCCGCCCCCACCCCCTGCACAAAAGACCACAGTGAAGAACTTCTCAAAAGCCAACTTCACACTTCTTAAGACTGAAGTGGTATCCTTCAAGGCCCCTGGGCCAGTGGAAACACAACCCACACCACTGAATCCTTTATAAATGCCTTCTACGGGCACCTTCAAGAATGCATGGATCATGCAATCCCAAATAAAACTAAGACCCATTCCCCCAAAGGCAGGCACCCGGTCTGGTGGACCCCAGCCAATAACAAACTTTACCACAGGAGGAGGAAGCTACTACATGACAGAGCAAAATCCCTAAAAGGGAAGGCATCTCTGATCAGTACTAGCAAAAAACTACGATCACTCATAAAATCATCCAAGGCCAACTTTGAGAGAAAAATCGCAAAAGACACAAAAGACAATCACAAGGCCTTCTTTAGCTATGTTAGAAACCTGGGTGGAAACTCCCAGATATGCTCAGAGTTAGTCCAAAATTACACAAAATACACTGAACCCACAGACATTGCCAACATTCTGGCAGACAAGTTCAGTGCAAATTTCTCCTCCCCTCCCCCCCAAAAGGAGAAATATCTATCCCAGCAGAGTGTAGCCTGCCAAACATCTCAGATGCCCAGGTGAGAGCCGCCCTCTCCAAAGCTAAAAACACAGCATCAATGGGACCGGACGGTGTCCCGGGCTGTGTGCTACATGAACTCCAAGAGGAACTAAACCCGCACATAAGGCTGCTGTTTAATCTTAGCCTTACTACAGGATACGTACCCAAAGAGTGGAGTACAGCAACAGTGGTCCCACTCCACAAAGGCGGTGCTTCTACGGACCCTGGAAATTACCGCCCCATAAGCTTGGCGAGCCTGGTCTGCAAAGCTATGGAAAGGATCATTATGGAACTCATAAACAAAGACATTGGAGACATACAGACATTGGATCCTACCCAATTTGGCTTTGTCAAGGGCAGATCCTGCCTTTTGAACTTGGTCGACTTTTTTGAAACAGTCACTAAGGCCATTGATGAGGGTAAGGCAGTTCACACAGCCTACCTTGATCTTGTAAAAGCCTTCGACACAAATACCCCACTCGGGCATCATAGACAAACTCACCAGCTTAAATGTAAACCCATATGTCACAAGATGGGTTGCAAACTGGCTCAAGGACAGAACCCACAGGGTCAGATTTGCTGGAGCCATGTCAGACTCTAAGCCGGTCACAAGCGGTGTCCCACAGGGCTCAGTCCTGCGACCCCTCTTGTTCGAAATTTATTTTTCCGAGGTGCAGGCAAACATAGGAGGATTGTGGCTGACAAAGTTCGCAGATGACTGCAAACTGGGTGCCATAATTGATACACCAGCGGACACAGGCATCCTTCAGAGAGGCCTCATAGAAATGGATATTTGGTGCCAGAGCCATGGCCTTAAGCTGAATGCCAAAAAATGTATAGTCATACCCTTTGGGAAAAACAAGGTACCCACAAATTACCACATAGGTGGTAATCCATTAAGTACGGAAGAGGTAATCAGGGACCTAGGGACCCAAGTTGACAGTAACCTCTCATTTGACACTCACATTGCCAAAGTGGTTAGGAAGACCTTCTATATTGCCTACCTTATCATGAAGGGATTCACATCTAGATCAAGAGAGGTCATTGTGCCCCTGTACTCTTCTCTTATCAGGCCCATGATTGAGTACAATGCCCCATTTGGGATGTATCTTACCCGACACCTGCAGCAGTTGGAAAGACCCCAAAAGTTCCTCACCAAGAGGATAAAGGGTCTCAAACATATGTCATATGCTGCCCGGCTGAAGAAACTCCAGCTCTATTCAGTCGCATACCGCCTACTCAGAGGTGATCTATGCCTGACGTACAAGGCCATATCCAATCCAGAATTAATGGACATGCTCCACCTCAGAAAATCCAAATCCTCCAGAGCCACGAGAGCAAGAGATTTGAACCTCAACACAGAAATAAATAGGACGTGCTGGAGGGACAGATTCATAACCCAGAGGCTCCCTACACTCTGGAACAGAATCCCAGTCCATGTTAGGCAGAGCCCCTCACTAACTCTCTTCAAGAGAAATCTTGACGAGTGGATGGGAGATCATAGGTTTACCCCGGGGGTCATCTCTGTGTCACTACTAGACAGAGGCACAGTAAACTAAACCCTAAATGGGTGTAGTATTCTCATCCTAAGGGGTGGTGAAAGCCACACACACTCTGGCTAGGCTTATAAATGCCCTAGGGCAGATAGCCTAGTACGAACCTATGAACCTATGAACCTATAATCTACTGTTTTTTTTAATATAATTTGCTGGCATATTTCATGCATCAGCTACTCTCAGAGTAAACTAATTAGTACATGTCTTATTCCGATATAATCTTCTAGACAGACTATCTGATGATTCTCTGCTACTTTATGATAACCCCAGACATTCCCAGGGGTAGTTGTCTCTAAATTTCCTGCATACCTGAATATTTTTTTCTTAAATGTCTATATGAGGCACTGTACAAGATCAGATATTTTAGTATTTCATAATAAATTACATTTTTACATCCACGGATGCCCTTGGAATAATGCCTTGCTTGCCAATATACTAAAACAGTTATTCCCATAATAAAAACATGGTGCTATCTGAAAGGCTGGAGACACTCTCTCTCTGTACTCTGTGTTGTATAGACTCTTGAATGGAGACCTATTCATTGCTTTCCACGTCCTCAGGATCACATTATAAATTATCTTTATTCGCAATGTGTCAAACTGTATAGCCAACACTAGAGCAAGAGATTTGAATCCACATCATCATTGAACCCCTTTTTTCATTTCTGACATGGGGTAAGGGTGCCACTCTCTTACTTACTTTGGCAGTTGTGCTTGACTGTCGTAGGTCTTTTCTCATAGAGTCCTTCCATGTCTTTGCTGGATAATTTCATTTCCACGTGCTGTCTACCTATCTGTCCCAACTCTTCCTCACCAGAACAACTTCTGTTTTTCTGTACGTGTCTGAACCACTGTAATCTGTTCCCCGACTTTCTTTGCAATTGAGGCTACTTTAGCTTCTGCTCTTATGTCCTCATTTCTTTGACTGTCCCACAGTGTGCACCCTACCACCCTTCTCAGGCACTTCATTTCCATGACATCTAGTTTCTGCATCTGCTCTGCCTTTACTGCCCAGGTTTCTGTACCATACAGAAGTACTGGTTGCCCCACTGTTTTGTACACCTTATTTTTCAGCTTCTTCGGCATTCTTTTGCCATACACTACCATGACATACTGTGCCAGCTGGCTGCAGCCCTTCTGATTCTAGCTTTGACCTCTTCATTCAGATGCTCCTTATCATCAACTAACCCTCCCAGATACTTGAAACCTTTAACTTATTTCACTATTTTCACTTCTGTCTCAGTTCTCAACTATTTCTGATTTTCCCCATTTGCTATCATGACAACTGTCATGTTTGTACTCAGCTTTATCCCATGAGCCTTCAATTTTGCATTCCATTCCCCTACCATTTGCTGAAGTTCTTGCTCAGAGTTTACCACAGCATTTGCATACAGTAACTTTGTTGATCTGTTCCCTTAATCCTGTTTGCTAATGCAATCCATCACCAGTATGAGCAGCAGTGGGCTCACAGATGAACCCTGATGTACACCCACTCCCACTGGAAACACCTCTGTGAGACAGAACCTTGTTCATACTTCAGTCATTGTGTCCTTGTACATAGTCTACACTAATTCTACCAATGTTTCTGGGACTTTCAAACACCACAGGACTGCCCAAATCAGTTTACTTGGGACCTTGTCATATGCTTTCTCCAAGTCTAGGAATGCCCGTTAGACTTTTTCCTCATGTCTAGCTTCTTCTCAGCTATCTGTCTCATTGCAAAAACCATTCCACTGTGTTGCATCATGATCTGAATCCAAACTGCTCATCTCCAATCTTATGTTTTGCTGCTCTGCATATTGGTTTATCAAGCACTCTGTCGTGAACATTCATACAGTGTGACAGGAGTTTGATACCTCTGTACTACCAACAGATGTAGATGTCCCACCTGTTCTTGTACAATGGCACTAATATGCATATTCTTTAATCATCTGAGGTGTACCTTTCTGTCGACACTGCTATGACTACCCTAAGCAACCATTTCTCCCCAATTTCTCCCAAAATCTTGATCATATCTGCTGTGACCTCATCTGAGCCTGCCGATTTCCCTGACTTCATTTTCCTTAGTACTGTTCTTAATTCTTCTTAGGTGGGCTTCTCCTCTTCTGTCACCATAGGCTGTGTCTGGAGCAGTACAGATTCTGTGGAATTTTCTTCATTCAGAAGCTGCTGGAAGCACTCCTTCCATCTGCCATTGCTGTCCTGTAGGCAAGTGAGCATGATGTTGTTGGCACCCCTTATGAAGGGTGTTTATCTAACTCCTTTATCTTTCTGTCTTTTTTGCAACCTGGTAGATTTTCCTTGTGTCAAATTACTTTCCAGAAGCTGGTGGACTGCCTCTGTTATTTTTGTCTTTGCTACTGCATCTCCTCTATTTCCTCTTCCTTGCCTTCCTGATATGCTAGAGCTCTAAATAATTCATTGAACTCTTGTGCTTCTTATCCATTCAACTTCAAGGTTTTCAACTTAGTCTCTGTTGACCTTAGTGTCTTCTCTGACCATTGCTTGCAGTTGATTGGGGCAACCAGTGGTTTATGCTGCGGGCCAACTGTTTCATGGGGATGGCTTTGTAATTGCTGAATCTACCCTAGTGTTCTTTCATACTTGAGTTGCATGCTGGCCATTCTTGTATATGATCTAGTGACTGTCTCTATTTATAAACCATGTGTTGGTTAATATCAAGCCATTTGCCAGACAGAAGTCTTTAATGGCCTCTCCTTCTTTATTTATGTTGCCCCACCCATGTGGGCCCAGGCAGTTCTCATATTCTGTTCTGTCTATTCCAATATGTGCATTCAGGTCACCCATTATCAACACCAATTCCTGTTGTCCTGCTTTATGTAGTAGGCCCTGCAATTGCTGTCTGAATGCACTATTTTCCTCACTGTCACATCCCTGCTGTGGGGCATAGACTGAAATTATGAATACTGCCCTATCATTACAGTGGAGCCTGATTGCCATGAGTCTGTCACTAATTATGATGACATTCCTGACTGTTTTCTGAATCCTCTCCCTCACCACAATTCCCACACCATTTCTAATATGTCCTCCAAATGAGTAGTAGACTCAAGATCCCAGGCCAAGTCTCTTTGCTTCACTGCCCTTCCATCTTGTCTCTTGGATACATAGGATGTCCAGCCTCCTCATGTCATCCAATTCCAAGTTGTGTCCATTCAGTGCACCTACATTGTAGCAATACTTAGTTCATGTTTGGCAGGTTGATTGGTTTTACGTCCAGCTTTTGTTCAACAGAGCTATCTCAGGTAACCCAAGTTAGGCAAACCTGACCAGTAGCTTATTGAATCAGGGCTGTTGGGTTTTATGGCAAACACACTGGTCAATAGGAGCACATATACTACTCCAGTCATTAACATGGGTCCCTGGCATAGGTCAGGTCCTCAACTCAATTATCATCAGCAAATACCTATGCCCATTTAGTGGCATTAATCAACATGACTGAATCACCAAGAGCCAATTTTTACATTGTTGAGTTGCTTGTCCTGACATGGCGTGCAGTATGTGATCTGTATTCTCCTATCTTGAGGATGCTACATATCACAAATGATGCCCAAAGTCATTATTCTATACAAATCTTCCCCATAAGACACCATGTAGAGTCTATGCTGGTTCCTACAACTCTGTTCTTTGGTGAGTTTGAGGTGGAAACACATAGCATATATTTGAGATGAAGGAAGAATCCCACTGAAAAACAGGTAAAACTTGCAAACTCAAAACAGGCTTTGGTTGGAGGCCAGGATCGATCCTTATACCTTGTGTATAGGAAGCAAAGACCTTGCCCATTATGGTAACTGGTCTATATCAGGGAATAAAAATAAATGTAAATGGAGACAGGGGTCATCATTCAGTGCCTCTCCTTGCTGTAGAATAGACTCCATGTGTATATCAACTGATATAATTCCCTCTCTTTCTTCAAGCATAGCTTGGGCAGTCGGATGGATGACCAAAAATATACTCCAGGACTTACAGGCATTGTCTTCTTTTAAAAGGCTGGCAGAGCCTGAGAGTGGTTATTAGCAAGGCATACATATTATCTCAACTAATAGCCTTGCATTTCCTATGATCCTGTTATATGATCACTACAGTAAACTCTCAGTTAACCGGCAACCATGGGTATTGGTAGATGCTGGATAACTGTAATGTCTGGTTGCTTGAGAGTTACTATTAAAAAAAGGCCTGACTAATACTATACTCTATACTATTTTTTTGGTTTGACTTGTTCTTAGGTTGGGTAGAGAGGGAATTTATTTCTATCTTCCTTGTTAAAACTCTAAACTCTAAAACCATAAGGTATGTTTCTGTGTGTGTGTGTGTGGGGGGGGGGGGGGCAGGAAGTGTATTTCTTTGATTTTTTTTTTTCTGGTTGCTTGAGTTCCAGTTAACTGAGTGTTTACTGTATGTTGGTAAATGTTACACTTTTGCTTATTAGGGGAACTAAAATGGATACTAGTATCCTGAACACATATAATATGATATAAGCTATATTATATGATGCAATATGAATCCCATCTTGCTTTCAGGTAGTGAAGTCTTGATTAATGGTATAAGTAAATATATAATGGAACATTTAACAATACTAATAATTAACTACTGCCTTCATTGTGAATAATTATGCAAGAAAATTATTTTAATAATATTAATATATATTAATATATATATATTAATATAGCCTGAATTATTTTTTACACTTTGTTCTATTTCATTACATTATTTCTTCCTCCTTATCTTCAATTCTGTTTGTAGCTATCTTTCTTCCTTTTTGGATTGATTTTAATGGGAAGTGTGAAATATGTCATCTTTGACAACCTTGGATTCATTGCTACCTGTTACAAGTTGTGCTACTATCTATTCTCCCCACTCCCCAGCTATCATATCAACACATGCACTCTCTATTTATTAGATCTTTCATCTTGATTTCACAGTGGTATTTACATGTAATTACTTCCCACACATACATTATTGAGTCAACATACCAATCAAAAAAAAAAACCAAAACATAGTTTCATAGGTTAGTACTAAGCTAACTGCCCTTGCGAGCCATTTTAAGCCTAGCCAATTACCCCTTGTGAGACTAAAACCCTGCACCTTGTGTTTGTACGGCAAATACCTTAACCATTAGGCCACCCTCCCAAACTTGTGCAATTTTCCTGGACTTTACAAATCAGACTGGATTGTAGCTGATGTTCAAATAGGTGGACACCTAAGACTACATGCGATTCTATTCTACTCCCGCAATAACACCATGTATGATACCAATCAGGCAGTTCTGACAATGCTAATTTCCAAATTAAATGCTTTTACCCTCCAGTTATAAAACCTTACAATTTCAGTTTCAGGGATGTGCAACCTGAGCTTGAGCAGTACCAGGCAGGGAAAATTACCTGGAGGACAATGACATGCAGTCTTTGTATGAATATTGTATATTGTCAGCATTTCAGGGATTAAACTATACCAGACCATATATCAATGATCATTCAGGAAATGTTAATAGAATGCATTAAGCTGCATTATAGATGTTTCTGTTCCTTGTACTTTTAGAGCTGTTATGCCTGCTCATGACATCACAATACCCAATTCAAATTAGGTCAGCAAATTTATAATAGTACACATTTATATGTTTATACAGCTTTATAAAGGGAGCTGTCTGCCTTTATGCCTGGGCTTCTTAGTTAATTTTCTGCTTTTTGATACCATTTGTAAAGAATTTCTGCAACTGTTTGGTAATTAAAATGCATGTAGTACTATTTGCCAAGCATCTTTTTCTTTTGATGGTCCATGTTCTAAAAGTACATTTTTTTCAGAATAATACTATGAGAATTTTAATATCAGAGTGACTTAATATACCATTGCTGTCTGACTTCATGTACAGTTTGAACTAGTGCAGTGGACTAAATCCTTTATTGTTGTCCAATACTTAGTGTTGCCTTTTTGTATTTGGACGTTGGCCATGCAGGGCAGTGAAATATTTTTTGCATATCAGCTCCAGCAGTGACTGTTTACCCCATAAATGTCTGTAGTTTCTGTTAACTCGTAAAACCTAGTAAAGTGATGCGTTGCAAAATTACAAAGGAAAATACATTAGTGTGACATTATAGCAGTAGTTCATGCAACACTGACACAGTTGCTGAGCAGAATTTACCAGCCATTCTGTTTTCACTCTAGCCCAATAGTGTAACTGAATTGTAACGTAGAAAGCGTTAGGGCTGTCTGATCTATTGTAATTCACATCTTGCATTTCCTCATATTCCTCTAGACTGATTCTGATGCTTTTCTCAAAACCATAATCTATGTCACTCCTAAGGGGACAAACAATGTAATTCTGCAGTTGCCGTGTCCCACTGAAATGGCAGGATGAATGACCATTAATGACTGCATAATGGTCAAGATGTATCTCGCTGGGACACCAAAGTTTCTTATACCCCACTTCTTAAAATTCTAACCACAAATTACTTACCAAAATTCCTTAAGCTTCTAATGCTATAAAACAGCTGAGAACCCTGACTTTGAAAGTTGGACAAAGCCTGAGATGATCACCCTGACCCTGGGCTGTTCTATAACTCTGATAGCTAATAATACATAATTATTGTGTTACAGACTTTGCTTGGTCAGGATCATTTTTGTCTAAATGTAAGGCATGTAAGTACAAGGTGTGCATATACGTAACTCCGTGTACTTCTCAGTTGTTACTATCTTGACATATTGTTATATTATGAGATAACCTCAAACATCTCAGTTTTGACAAAGAACTTATACTTCCCTTGTACATCTTTAGGAAAGACAGATCATTTAAGGGTAGTACTGTTGCTCATGCAAAAGAAAGTCAGAGTTTTCTTCATGCTATAAAGCTAGCTGTTTAAGATAACTGCATGCATATTTAATAAATGAAACATGTGAATAAAGAAGTGCAACATTGGACTAAATCAAAACTTAGTTAATGCTAGCACTCAAAAATGACATGGGCAGAAAACCCAAACCCTATCAACCATCACCAATAATACAGTTGTAAACCATACCTTAATGACACATTGAGAACTATGTAAAACAAATTCAGTGTGCTTTTGTCCCACTGAACATAAAAGAAGTATTTATATTTAAATGCCCTATACACCTAAATAAAATTTCCTCTTAGATATCTATAAGCGACACTGTACAAGTTCAGTTATTTCACTTTTTCATAATAACTTAAATGTTCACATCCATGGATGCCCTTGGTGTATTTCTGCTGTACTCTCTCCAGTTAACTCGTGCTTGTTTTCTTATAAGGTTTCCATATTGTTATTGCATACTGAAGATTGGGTCTTATCTAACTAACTAACAATGACCTTTCCATTTCTAATTCCCTAGACTTTATAAAACTTTTTATACAACCTATAGTTCTTTAACTAACATTGACCAATTGGTTAATATGATTAAAAAAAACTCAAAGCTGGATCTACCCATATACACAGATCCTTAAATTAATCTACAGTTTAAATCCCTGTGTGCTGTATTAAGTATTCACCTTTCAATATACTATCTCTGAAATCAATGTACAGAGAAATACCACATTGATAACATACCCCTAAGAGTTGATCCATTTTTGGGGGGAGTTGGGAACTTATGTGGACAGTGAGGTAACTTTTGACCAACACTTGTCCATTGTTGTAAGAACGTCATTCTATATTGCATATAAACAAAATGATTGGGTCCAGATATAGGGATGTCATTGCCCTCCTTTACTCAGCCCTCATTTGTCCAGTAATTGAATATAATGCCCCCTTTGACATGTATCTGTCCAGATACGTGCAACAACTGGAACACCCACAGAGATGTCTTAATAAAAGGATACATAGCCTAAACAACATGTCCTACATGGACCAACTCAAAGCCCTGTCTTTATACTCAGTATCCTACAGACTTCTAAGAGGTTTCCTATGTCTGGCATACAAAACATCCTCGGACCCAACACTGGTGGTTTAACTGCACATCAGCAAGTCAAATAAAAAATACTCAGTCTAGGTATCTAAACCTCTTCTGCAACATCAACAGAATGGTTTGGACGAACAGGTATATCTCACAGAGGATACTTCTGCTGTGGAACAGACTCCCCATCCATGTAAAACAAAGTTCATCCCTGTCCATATTCAAGTGTAGCTTAGATCTGTGGATGGGAAACAGAAAATGCACCCCAGGACTGCACCCTGTACTACTAATGCATAGAAGAAGCTCCTAAATGCTTTATCCCATGCATAGAAGGTCCCCTCAAATTATCTATGGTATGATCCCAGTTATGGTTATTAGGGTTAATATATAATTATTGACAATGGGATGGGAAAGGCTAATCTGTAACCAAATTGGGATAGATTATTTTTAGCAAAAAAAGGGAAATTGGCTAGGCTTAAAATGGTCCAGAAGGGCAACTTGCCTAGTTCTTACTTATGAACCCATAAGAAATTGAGTCATATTAATATGTTTACCCTTTAGAGTATCAAAAAACAGTGCAGTGATCATCTGCCTTACTCACTGTACAAGTCCCTGCAATACCAAGAAGAGATGCTATCATAATTAATTTACTACTAGGAATAAATGAATTAAAGAAATCAAGATTGTTGGTGATTATATGGCAGTAAAGTTTCCTAAAACACTTTGCAAAAGGTATCCTTCAATTTGTCACTGTGAATATTAAATATAAATGTCTATTGGTGGATGATAAAAGCAATGAACAGACCCCCCCCATGAATATTTATTTGCTCAGAAAAATCTTGTTTGTTCTGTCAACTTAAAAGTTTTCTGCCAGAAAAAAAATCTGCGTGGAAACACATCTCAGACTGAGTGCCCTCATGTCATAAAAACAAACTGAGAAATATTTCTGTGTTTTCTGACTTATACCTGAAAATATTGTCAGATAGAGCTTTGTCACTATTACATGTTTATGAGTTTTCTAAAAGAAAGCAGAGTTCTGAAAGGATTATTAGGAAGATATTGTACAATTCACTAGTCCATTCTGAAGACTGCAGAAAGTACTGATAATTAATTAAATAAGGGGGGTGGCATGTGGGTTATGGCAAAGGAATACATTTCTGAAAGAACAAATGCATTGACTTGAAGGGCAAATAATTGTAGAGGGTCACCATGCTGTGGTTCAGAAACTTATAAGTAGTAAGACCCCTGGTTAAGATAGCTTCATGGCAGAATTTTATAAGGGAATAAGTTAGATTCTTTTAAAAAATGTATGTGTGGCCTTTAATTAAGGGGCAGAGACAGAGCCCTTTACAAGAGCTAATGTGGTCTTAATACCCAAAGGAGGCAAAGCAAGACAGATCCTTGTGGGTATAAACCCATTTGTCTTTTTAATGTAGATGGAAAAGTATTGGTGATAGTTTTAGCTTGGAAATTAGAGGATATAGTTTCTATTTTAAATTATGTAGCTCAATGGGGATATATTAAAAAGAGATCTACAAAATGTAGTTGGAGATTGTTGTGTAAGGTTTGGATGAAAGTTTAGGAGGAGGTGATAGGAAGGGCTGGTGCAACATTTTTGATGTTAGAACAGGATTTGATATGGTGAAATAGAGATTTTTTGTTTAATGTCCTAAATTTGTAACAGTTAACAGGCTTTATAAGCAACTTCAAATCAAGTTGGTGATCACTAGGGTGCTATCAAATGAGGTGGAAGTAAATTGAGGCACAAGGCAAGGATGTCTCCTGCCACTCAGTCTCTCTCTCTCTCTCTCTCTCTCTCTCTCTCTCTCTCTCTCTTTTGGTGATATAGGCACTCATTCAGTGGGTTATTGAGGATTTTTCTACTTTTTGCCAAGTACTGTACGTTAGTGATAAATATACTGGTTTAGGGGTACAGGGGATTTAAATAACAATTGAATGTTTTAAGAAGGAGTCTTAAATGGATTTCATTTGGACTAAAACACTTATGCTTAAAGTGGTTAGAGGTTTAGCTCTCACAGGCAATGAGTGGATTAAAAAGAGTATTGGTATGAAGTATTTAGGGATAAATTTGGAAAAGTCATGGAAAATAAAATAGAATAGAATGTAATTATAAGGAGTTACTGAGTCAGATATCTGGACACCTTGATTGATGAGGGAGGATAGGATAAATGCTATACCGTGATGGTCTTGTGTAAGGTTCATTATATGTTTAGACACTTCCCACTGAGTAAATAAGATAAATAGTTAAAAGGGATTAAGGCAATTATTTATTTATTTATTTATCATTTGTTGACCGGGAAAGTCCGACTAGGTTCCACAGAGCCTGTTTTCAGCGGAGGCCTGGGGAGAAATGCTCCAGATGCATGTCTTTGGAATATTATTATAGGCATATTATTATATGTTTGTTTAGGGTGACACAAGTTCTCGTACTGGCAAGGAAAATTTTAAAGATCTAGAAAACTTGAATGATGGGGCATGCTGGATGTTTATTTGTATGTTTTAACATCAGCTGAGACCATGGTGTTAAAAGAGGTAGCGCAGGAGATGGAAGCAAAACAAGGAGTAGTAGTAACTGGGAGGGGAGCAGAAATGGTAATAGAGACTGGAAGTTACCTGAGGATTGAAAAACTAAAATGTTTCTACTTTTCAAAATTTCAATAAAAGTGGTTTAAAAAGAGCTAGGGGTTTTGCTGGAGTACATGAGTTTTAGACATTTTTAGATATAAGATTTGGAATAATGAGGATGGCTTTGTGGTATAATAAGCAGATGGAGGTAAGGGGGATCATGATAATTTGGAGAAGATGGGAAATGAAAGGCATTCAAGTAGTAGGGAATTTTAAGGAAGAAATATATGGTCATCAGGGTATTTTTAGGTTTAGTTGTTGGGAGAAATTTCCTTGTAAATATTCACTATGGGGAGGTCTGTGGCTGACATTTCAGTGACGGAAAACTGTTATTAAAACGGGATTGTTACAGGAGGGGCTACTGCATGATAGTGTTGGTGACAAGATTGTGACAAATGATCAGGTTAGGGAAGATGTTGGAAGCAATATTTTCAGATGTTTTCTTTAAATAAAATACTTAATTTTTCAATATCATGGTTTTATGGAGAAACAGAGATTAAGATGAGTCATCAAGGTGGAGCTGTATTTTGTAGAGAGGGAAAGGAGAGACATTAGTAACACAAGGGGCTAGAAGTTTTGCCTATATGTCCCTTAACAATGCTTTTAACTCAAACTTGGCTGACACATCCACATAAAACCCATGCGTAATGAGCAAAAACATGTTAACTGTATCAATTTATCAATAGGTTCATCCAGCAAAAAATTAAAACAAGATGGACTATTACTTAAAATATTTTACTATACAAGAAAATGTTATACATTGATATATGTAAACTTACCTGTAAGGTCCTCCTGGCACATACTTTTCCTTCCAGAAACTTCAGGACCATCATCAATCACATGCTGTTGTGCACTTTCCACTGAGATCTCTGTTTGACAGTGGATGGAACTCTTCATTTGGTGTCAGTGATGTCTCTGTAGCAGCTTTCCCATCCTTGTAGCAATTGCAGCTGCTTTCCCCTGAGCTGATGAAATCATATCAGTGGCCCTATGACACACCTGATCAAAAGTCCAGCTGTGAACCCATACGACCCCATTATGTCATTGAGTATCTGGTTCCAAATTTGCATTCTGTCAGCCTTAGCCCTACATCCTCTCCCAAGCAGAAAGGCACGGTGGTGCTTGAATGCTTGCACTATGATGTCTTCTTCCAAGTCAATGAATGGGGGTTTATGTGGATTGGTATGCTTGGGTGCCATAATCCTAGGTGACATAAAACAGATAGGGTTACAACACATAAGTACCACATAATTAAAGTTCTGCTTATATATATATATATATATATATATATATATATATATATACACACACACACACACACACATATATATATATATATATATATATATATATATATATATATATATATATATATATTTTTTTTTTTTTTTTTTTTCCCCCAGCATTAACCACTTGAGACACAAAGTTATGTGGTTGTACCATATCACACTCACACAAAACCCAATTTGTTTGATCCATAACAAGGAATAACAATGGATTAATATGTAATTTACCATATAAAGAACTGGATGACTACACAATTTCAAGAGCAAACCTCTTGAAAACATCTTTTGTTGTGGCAACACACAAATAGCACTTGGCTCCCCCATCCTCAAAACAACAGACAAATGATAATTTGTACAAACCAAGGACTAACACATCGGTCAATTGTTATAAATGCTTTCAAAATTTTTTCTCACAAAATGTCTACACATTTACAACAGTAATGCTAATTTTATATAATTGCCAGTCACCTCTCCCTGTGTCCAGCACTCCCCTAGAGGTGTCTAAGAGCCAGTTTAGATGCCCAGCACCCCTGTGTCATTGACAGTATAGTACATTACATTTCAATGAAATAATGTACGAGTGTAAGATTACCAGATGTAACAATAAACCTTGTGATGAAAGTTAATACAGCTGTCTATCTGGGAAAGTAAATGCCTGAAAATAATGCCTATGCCAAAAGTAAACTTACCAGAAGTGCATAGAGATAAAAGTTCTATTTTCTAATAGACACATATATATAAAATATTTTCCTTGTAACGTGAATAAATCGAGCATGTACTTGAAAAATATCATCATACATTAGCAAGATCAGAAGGCTTCTGTGCAGATAGGTCCAAATTAATAGCAATCTTCATCAGTGTTCTCCACATACACAAATCTCCACACCTTTTTATAGTGTATATTCAGACCTCTGAACATGGTAATGATTCAAATGAGGTGTGAACTCATTAGAATTGCCGAATGGCAAACTTGACTTTGTGTAGCAAGTGTAAACATAGTATAGGCAATACCCCAATGTTATTTGCTAATGGTTTATATCTATGAATAATTAATGGTAGGGAGAAGGAAGACACAACAGCATTTCAGACTACCTTACCTGCAGTGGGAGTGTCACCCAGGATACACTTACAAAGTGTAGAAGTAACTGTAGCAAGCTTCTAAACACACACATTTCTATTTTTTTCACTAATAGCCAAACTCTCCTGTCTTTCTGAAAACTGTATTTTACTGTCATGTAATTTTATCATATTTTTTAATGACAATGATAAAAAATTCCCTATAGACTGCATGTCTGAGAGTACAGGACAGATAAGGGAAGAATGAACATAATATAAAGAGAAGACAGAGTTGCATTGGTGCAAACAATATTCATGATTTTTTGTGTGATCATTCATTGCACTAAATATGTAAGCAACACATGTATAAGCAAGTGTGAGTGTACAAATGTATATGTCTTCTTAATGCTGTGGAGGAAATGGGATGTGCTTGTATACACAATGATTTGCATTCCTGCTGCAAAGCTGTTTCTGTGGCAAAGATGGATAACACACCCACAATTGTTTTGTAGTTTCATTAGCCTCACAGTTCAAATCCAGACTTGTGCAAGAATCAGTAAGGTTTGTAGAAAACCATTTGTAATGTTACTTCTGTTTCCTTTTTAAATTTTTTTATTTATTCTTTTTTAATATTATTATTTGCACAATGTGTGACTTAGTGCAAATATGGTGAAATGGAGACATAATTTAAAATGTATAGAAGTTGCTTCTATGATAAAGACAGCATAAATTAGAACTGTGAATCAAGTGTGTATAGCAAATCTGCTAAGTATGATGAATCATCATGCACATAGTATATGTACATCAAGGATCAAGTCTCACATCTACCTTTTACTGATAAAAAGTAATAAATACTTTTTTCAATTATAATCCATGTTAAACTCTGCTAATCTAATTTGTGCACTGCTCAAATCCACACAAACACTGTGTCATGGCCCAGACGAGAAGCAGACATTTTCAACTTCAAAAAAGATACTTTGTTGCATCTTTTGCCTTCCATCCCACAAACACACTAAGCGGCATTGCACAATGGTCAACAATCTTCCACAACACCTACAGGTCCAGAACACCTGCAGGCAATAGGCAGACACTTTGTCAATTTCAAAAAGGATACACTGTTGTATCTTTTCTTGCTAATCAAGCAAACGTTCTTAGTGTCATTGTGTGATTGTCAGCAAGCTTCCACAATACCTGCAGGTCAAGAACAAGTGCAGACACCAAGCAGATACTCGTCAATTTCAAAACAGATACATTGTATCATGTGTGGTTTGCCACCACGCAAACACGCTAAGTGGTGTTGCGCAGCAGTCAGCACACATGCATAAAAATGAATTTTGAAAATATACTGCTGCTACCTAGTTGTTCCTCTGGCAGTAGATGTAAGTTAAGGGCTACAATACAGGTGAGTCTAGGTTCTAATAAGGCAATGTCCAAAGTTTTATTATTGCTGTTCCAGTTTACATTTTATAAAAATTAACATTAGAAAAATAATGACACATAGAAATAACTATCTTTAGCAGGTGCATTGAGCATCCACAGGATGTCAGACATATATTACATCTGTAACTGTGAGTATTAGCATAGTTATGTTTCTACAATTAAACATTTATTTTCTGAAGTTTCATGTCACAGACATACATGTTTAAACACTCAACTCTTTAATGTGTATGTGTAATTAATGGGCAGATGTGACAAACAAGGTCTTAGTTGCAATAAGCATTCTGCACAGTAATGACTGTAACAAATACACTTGTAATCCAACCTTTCCTGTGTCCGCTTGATTAAGCTAATGCTCACAATACAGGTAAGCCAAGGTTCTAATCTAGCACCCTTCCAATTTTATTTCATGCTTGCATTCAATTATAAAAAAATAAAGAACAATGTAAACATAAATATAAATAATGATAACTGTGTATAGTACTGAAGCTCATATGAATTATATGTGTGACTGAGGGTATACTGTCCATTATGTTTCTGTAATTAAAATTGTCTTTTCTGGACTTGGATGGAATTCATACTTCAATGATAGTCATATACACATGAATTTATAAGCCAGGACCTTGTCAGGTCACACACATATATGGTTAACCCCTCACTCTGTCATGTATATATATATATATATATATATATATATATATATATATATATATATATAGTTCCCTATCAGAAGCCTGAAACACTATAAGCCTGAAAATCAAAATCCTGAAACCAAAAGCCTGAAAACTCAAAATCCTGAAAACCCAAAATCCTGAAACTCAAAATCCTGAAAACACAAAATAGACATACTGACGTCATTGTGGCTTTGCTATTGTTAGCCCTGTGGTGTTGGGTCATGCGTTGGGTTCAGGTAAGTGTGTGGTTGGTTTTATGTTAGGGTTAGGGGCGGTATAAGTGAGTTAGGGTTAGGGCGCAGGTTAGGCATGTATGCAATAGTGACAAAAATGAGGGTTAGGGGCGGTTTAAGTGAGTTAGGGTTAGGGCGCGGATTAGGTGAGTGTACGATAGTGACGGACCTTAGGGTTAGGGTTAGGGTTAAAGTCAGTTGGTAGATATTAGTGTGTTTGTATTGGCATATTAGCATTATTTCTGTTTTCAGGATTTTGAGTTTCAGGATTTTGGGTTTTCAGGATTTTGAGTTTTCAGGCTTTTGGTTTCAGGATTTTGATTTTCAGGCTTATAGTGTTTCAGGCTTCTGATAGGGAACTATATATATATATATATATATATATATATATATATATATATATATATATATATATATATATAAATAATTAATGAGCAAGTCTTTCAAGCACTTCTTCTGTGGCATGAATTTGTAAAGACCCATGTTAAATAATATGTTTTGTCTGTTTTATGTAGATTTGAATCCCATGTTATACAAATTACTTTTATCAGTGTGTAAAACCACCATAAAAAGTGTCAGGTCATATGATTTATACACCCAATACGTGTCAGTAAAGTTAAAGTAACTCACAGGTACAGCAGCAACCAAGCTATAAATGAATGGCAATTGTCAGATTACCATTCTTGTTTCATATATTACCTTCTTCTCTGTTTGGCACTTTTGCTCTGTGCTTAACATTGCGCAAATAGGGTTGGCATGGTTGTTTGGGTTTGCGGACTAGCTGTAAAACATATCTAAAATTGGTGGGAAAACACTAACTGCTGCTGTTTGACCGATATGGACATGGCAGGAGCTGGAAAGGAAGGTGTCAAATTTAGGGTGTAGAGGAGTCCAGAGTATTCATTGGAATTGTAAAGTGCCACAGCCACAGGCTACTGCAGGGGGACTATACCAGATCTCAATACAAATCAGTGGCTTGGAATAGTCAGGCCAAGGTTGTCTGCAGTACAAATGGCATTCCACTCACAGGAGATAAATACAGGCACTACTATAATGGTCCAAAAATGCAAAAACAGGAACAATTCAAACAGTGGCTGTATGAATTTAGGACTGCTGACATCTCACAGTTGTGCAAGTAAACAGAAAAGGATACTTTAAATTAGATAGAAATCTGGATATAGCCAATACTGGTATGCACAATTTTCTTCTCTTTTTCTCCCATTTATCTTTTACAGCCACCCAGGAAATAGCAGAGAACAGGGATGCCCATGATAACTGTTTGGAAAGACTTAGACAACAAAGGGTATGTATGCAGCACAAAAGATATTATTTTAGCTAAAGTATTGCTCTTGTATACATTATGGGCAAATAAAACTTGCATATCTTAACTGTAAAATCAAGGATATATGTGTCAGTATGTAGCTCAAGACAACTGTAGGAGTCAACTGTAATAGTGTATTCAGATGTTGTGGGTTCAAATCCAACAGGTAACAAATATATTGTAAAATAATTTAAAAATATTACATAATAACTTCAACAAAATTGGCAAACATGCTATTATTTACATAAAAAACTAACGTTCCGTCGGATTAGCACACTGGTACCATAAAAGATAAATAACCAAGAAAGAGAAATGGTTCCTTGTGTGCGAAGTGGGTCTCAAAGCCAATACAGTCCTCCTTCAAACAGAGTCATTGAATGAATGATAAAACGCTGATGTAAAATCCAAACACATAGAGATTTATTGGAATTCAACGGACAAAATAAACAGATGAGCGCTTTCACTAATAGATAGCTTCTTCAGATCGTAATGCAAAGTAAAACAGTTCCATCCATTATATAGTGTTGCAATTAATTTCTTATTGGGGCGACCAAATATAATTGAATAATTAATGATGAGTATAACTTTTTAAAAGAGCCAGTACATATTCAAGTATTTCAAGCGGAGCTGCTGTATATATAGAAGTCAGCATCATACATTTCGAATGCAGATCATTGGTTTATCAAATAAACTTTCAAATCTACATGTGTTTAAAATCTACATATTTCATAGATATTTTTACATTGGTTAAAATTTGACATAATATATAACAATCAAAAATATATGATATAGAATCTCAAATTAAATTACTACAACAATAAATGATGTATTTGTTGATACATTCATAAAAGAACTTCCAGTATAAAAAAGCATTGTCACAATAGATCTATTTAAACTAGCCCACAATCCAAAGCTGTAGTTCAAATAAATAAATAAATAGTGTATGTCTGAACTAACTATAGTTGGAGGCTATATAAGCAATATATGTAATGAAATAGAATAAAATACATATAAATGTATGACTAGTATATAAAATATGTGACTTAGAGAATCTAAATCAAAAAGTATTTATGTATATATATATATAAAAATATATAAAAAATATATAAAAAATATATATAAAAAATATATAAAAAATAATAATAAATTAACTTGATAAAATCTTACAAGCTCATGTGTATGACATGGCACTATGTGTTGTTGTATATAACTGAATCTTTAACTACACATGATTCTACATTTGAAAATGCATATATATATATATGTGTTTTACTACTTGAATATATTTATGTATGATAAAAATGAAAAATACATTTCATGATAAATATATGTATATGTGAACATAAATAAGTAGGTGAGAATAAATATAAAAATACAAATGCTAACATGGAATGTAAATTTAAATATAAATATAGATATAAATATAAATGGAAAATGTAGATATAAATATGTATGTAAATATAAATATAAATATAAATATGAGTATGAAAATGTGTGTATATATGTGCACTCATATAAATGTGGATATACATATAAGAATAATATGATATATGAGTGAATATAAATATGAATATAAATATAAATATAAATATAAGCATAAAATATGTAAGTAAATATAAATGTAAATATGGTGTGGGACCGTATAAAATTATATTATTTTATTATATTATTAAGCCGATGTTTTTATACAGAAATAAAAAGAATCTCAAGAGGATTTTATGTCACAATAAATATATGAAGAATAGTACCATGACTGGCCCGACTAAACCTTGTGGCCATTGTAATTTTTGTACATTGATTAGTACTGATTCAGTCTTTATACATCCAGATTCCAACCAAGAGGTTATTACCAATGCTAATGCTAATTGTATGACATGTCATTTAGTTTATCTAGCAGTCTGCTCAATATGTTCATCTTTTTATGTAGGCAAGACTAACAGATGCCTACGAGATAGGATTAGAGAACACTGCTATAGCATTAGAAAAGCAAATGTTAATAATGCTCTGGCCAAACACGTTTTAGAAAATGGACCAGAGCATACATTTACATTTAGGGTACTTGAGGTTATAACACCTAACCCAAGAGGAGGAAATATCAAATGCTATACAGAAGACAGAGAAAGCAGTTGGATAATATTGTTAAGGGCAGACAAAGGGCATGGTTTGAATGAAAGGGCTTCAATCAAACCACATCTACGACAACGAAGACATATTAAATAATCTGATTGAAAGGAAATACATGAAAATTGTAAATGATAGTACGTGTATATATAGACTCAATATACCACATTTTAATATATGCACATATTTTACACATGTAATATTTCTCCAATATATACACATATATACACCTATACTACATTTTATGCACTCATTTATACATATATTTACATTTCATACATATTTTAAATATGCATTCAATTCATATAATAATAATAATAATAATATAATTTTATATTTATTCTCACCTACTTATTTATGTTCACATATACATATATTTATCATGAAATGTATTTTTCATTTTTATCATACATAAATATATTCAAGTAGTAAAACACATATATATATATATGCATTTTCAAATGTAGAATCATGTGTAGTTAAAGATTCAGTTATATACAACAACACATAGTGCCATGTCATACACATGAGCTTGTAAGATTTTATCAAGTTAATTTATTATTATTTTTTATATATTTTTTATATATATTTTTTATATATTTTTTATATATTTTTATATATATATACATAAATACTTTTTGATTTAGATTCTCTAAGTCACATATTTTATATACTAGTCATACATTTATATGTATTTTATTCTATTTCATTACATATATTGCTTATATAGCCTCCAACTATAGTTAGTTCAGACATACACTATTTATTTATTTATTTGAACTACAGCTTTGGATTGTGGGCTAGTTTAAATAGATCTATTGTGACAATGCTTTTTTATACTGGAAGTTCTTTTATGAATGTATCAACAAATACATCATTTATTGTTGTAGTAATTTAATTTGAGATTCTATATCATATATTTTTGATTGTTATATATTATGTCAAATTTTAACCAATGTAAAAATATCTATGAAATATGTAGATTTTAAACACATGTAGATTTGAAAGTTTATTTGATAAACCAATGATCTGCATTCGAAATGTATGATGCTGACTTCTATATATACAGCAGCTCCGCTTGAAATACTTGAATATGTACTGGCTCTTTTAAAAAGTTATACTCATCATTAATTATTCAATTATATTTGGTCGCCCCAATAAGAAATTAATTGCAACACTATATAATGGATGGAACTGTTTTACTTTGCATTACGATCTGAAGAAGCTATCTATTAGTGAAAGCGCTCATCTGTTTATTCTGTCCGTTGAATTCCAATAAATCTCTATGTGTTTGGATTTTACATCAGCGTTTTATCATTCATTCAATGACTCTGTTTGAAGGAGGACTGTATTGGCTTTGAGACCCACTTCGCACACAAACATGCTATTATGTTAACTTAATCTGTATTACTTGGTCAAGCATATGTGAAATATATGCATATTGTAAAGATTACTTGGAACAATCATCAGTCATTGTAGCTGTAAAACGTATACTTAATGTTAAAGTAAAATTATTATTTATATCCAATTGATTTGTTGTCACATATGATGGTACTAATTATCATCTTAATTTTGTCTCTTACCACACCTCTTATCTCTCTTTTTTATTTTTATATGTGTGGTCACAACATTCTGATGTCATAAATTTCTGACAACTCACAAAATAGTTTCTAAGACAGGGAACCATTAAAAAAACAGTTTTTAGATGTATATATATATATATATATATATATATATATATATATACACAAGAAAGAATATGACAATAAATTGCATGCTGTTTTCAATTACAAAAATGTTTCCAGTAACACAGTCTTACATTACACCAGTATGTAACCTGTATATTTAAAATATAGTGTTGTGGAAGGGCAGTTTGTCAGTTTAAACCATTTAACTACAGATGTCAAACTCTTGGACGTTTTTTCATAAGCATTACAGAAGAGATTTTCATACAGGCAGCATCCAGCATATATAGTTAATAATGTTAGGAAAGTAGTTGGTAACAGTATAGAAAAAGTAAAGTCTAGTAATAGTAGGGACTATTGTACATCTTTGCCTTTGTTTTTTTTTCCTTGGATACTAAGGCCATCAAAATCAGTGATTCAAAATAACTGGCGAATATTTAATAATAGCGAAGACATTAGTAAAATAGTGGGAGCTGCTTCCTCTTTCATTAATAAAAATGGAAATAACATAAAATATATATATTTGGAAAAGAAAAGATAGCAAACAGTGGGAAGAAAAAAGTAATCCACAAATGTTATAACTGTTCTGTGTGTAACTACATGTCGGAGAGTCCTAGTTTCTCTAACAATAGAACAGATTAAGTCTATATCATTCCAGGATTTGGCACTTGTATATCTAAATATGTGATCTATTTAGCTAAATGTTCCACACACAATTCATTATATATAGGTAAAAGCAATAGGGAGTTAAAAAAACAAATGTGTATGAACATCATTATGCAGTCAAAATGAAAAATGTGGAAAAAGTTATAGGTAAACACTCAGTCCAATGTAGTCATTTTAAGAAATTTTTGTTTACAGTTATAGATTTTGTTCTCATTGATTTAATGGTGATAAAGAGGGAAGATTAGAATATAAAGAGTTAAAGTGGAAAATCACTTTTAATCCACATATTTCACCAGAGTTAAACAACATAAATTACAAAATGGTGCTAGAAAGAAATGCCAGATTAAACAAATGTAAATAAATGTCTATTAAACAAATGTAAATAAATGTCTTGTGTATTCTTAAACATTTTTCTAGTAAATTATTTTTAGTAATATTTAAAAAAATTTACAAGTGTTAACTGAGTGCTAACATATGTATTGGAGATTCAATCAATGTATTAGACAATGTGACATAATTTAAGTGTATACAAGTGGTTTTAAGATGTATGTCAAACAGTTCAGAAGAAGATCAATATAAGCTGAAAGTACTCAACCAGTAATTCTTATGGTATTTGCAAAGTTGTTCAGCCAAATTCAATAAACCCTACCTGGTCATTTTCTACTGTGTGCACATTGCACTGTGACACACACAGAGTAGCAAAGAGTTTTAGATTCAGTAAGCTCTGTGTAGAGGTGCTCACCTCCATACAAACAAGGTAAATACTGTGGCATGCTAATTACAGCATAAGCAGCTGGATTGCATGCTAATCAACCAATTCAACATGGTGAAGCTATTCAACAAGCAATAAAACAACTGTGTAGACTCCGTGCTGTTTTTTCCTGCGAATTGCAAAACCTACTGCAATACAGCCCTGGAAAGGAGTCTACATGGAAAGAATATTAGGGGCTGCTGCTGCTTAAATTCATTTGTATCTGCTACAGGCTGAATGAAGCCTATGCTGCTGCTGCCAATAGACCTAGGCCAAGAGGGAGAAGAGTTTTCAGGCCCAGTTTAACTTTTCACAACCACATGATGTGGAAACTGTGGAGAGCTACAGGGTAGATAGGGACACACTACAGGAACTCTGCAACCTCTGTCATCTTCAACTCAGAGCCAGGGCAAACTGAGGGGAACCGATTCCAGAGGAGACAAAGGTATGTGCAGCACTCAGAATCTTAGCTCCTGAAAAAGAGATCTTTAGAAAAAAAGTAGGAGCAAACTACATAGGAAAAATGAATTTTGTGGGAAGAATTCATACAGGGGGATGAATGAGGTTTAAAAGAAGGCAGGACTTAAATGAGCTATGTAATATTTGACTGAAAAAGATTGGGTAAATTATAAGTGATGCATAATGTTTGCAACTTGGAGTGTGTCAGCATGGTTTGTGATGTAAAATGCTTGCAACTAGGATTGTGTTGGTGTGGTTTGTTTTAATTTATATAAATGCATAATTCCTTATGTCATAAATGATGGTTGACTAAAGATGTTTCTTGTTTAAAAGGTCAGGAATTGAATAATTTATGTAATGTTTCTTAGGTTATATGATATATAACAGTATATGTGAAGCATAATGTTTGTTAATTTTAACTTGTTAATACAGTTTGATTACTTTTATATAAATGTAAATGTGCCTATGTCACAAGTAATAATTAAATAAAGGTGTTTAAAAAAAATCTTAGCTACCGGTACCTTTCAGAAACCCACAGGGGTCATACTGTACGCATCACAGGCATCAGCATCCAGGGTCCTCCATCAATTCCTGAATGCTATGCCCCCAGATGCCAGTGACCACATATTTATTCCCTATACTCCTATGAAGTGAGCCAGAAATATGCAGGAGTTTTACCTTGTAGCACACTACCCTGCACTGGGTGCCATAGATTGCACACATATAGGTCGGTGAGTGTATGTGAGTAAGAACAAAAAGTAGGCAAACATTTGGATAAATCAACTAAAAACCAGTGAGACAAAATGAGTTTTAAGCTGCATGGTTGAACCATGTAACTGCTGTGTCTGTATCTGTAGGGGTCCCCCAGGTGCATACCTCTCAACATCTCGGGGGAAGAAATCTGGACAAAGCCAGAAAGAATGGGGGGACATAGGTCCAAAAATAGTGACAGAGTTTAAATATTGCTCCTATAAACTTAGAAAGTTGCTACAATGACAGATTTTACATAATTATATATGTTCTGAAGGATATAAAGTCTGAAACTCAAATGTCTGTCATATTTAATGATTTCAATCTTTAATGATTTGCCAAAAAAAACCCCATAAATTTTATGAGGAACAGACCAAAAATATGAGGTAGAAATCTGGACATTCTGTGAAAATCTGTACAGTTGAGAAGTATGCCTAGGTGAAATTGGTGTGTGAGTGTCTGCATGAATACAGGCAAGCTTTGTGCTAGCTCTAAACCTTGGTGTGTGAGACAAGTGTGAGCCATGCATGGTAGGGGTGGCAGTTCTTCATTGTCATCCCTGATCATGAGAACTGTCTCTGTCAGGAGTTGCACTGATAAATCCACTCCCACAGTTCTACTGGATGAGTTCCCTTTATGGGGATGCCCAGGAACACAACCGCTTGGCCTGCCATGTCTAGGTGTGAACATCTCACCTACTGATGGAGCAGTGGAAGTACTTCCGCAATGGGTGCATGATTGCTAACAGCAGATGATGAAGTTAAGCTCCAGATGTTCCATCACAGACAATGCTTGTTCCATGACAGACACCCCTTGTTTCATCACAGATACCCCATGTTCCAACATGTCATTCATCTGATCCATTAAATTGGCAACACAGTGGAGGTAGTCACACATGTCAGACTGTGCCACATCTACAGCCCTGAGCAATTGTCTGGAGCACCTATGGAAATCTACCTGTGCCTCCATGACAGCCATAAGTATATGTTAAGTGGCATGGGAAGAGTCACATGAAGCAGATGGAGGAGGGACTGCTGGCATCCTCTGAGCACATCTAACAACACTACTACATGGCACCTCACCCACACTTTGGCTATGGCCAGAGTGGCCAGGCACTGAAGCCACAGAAACCACACTTCCCTGATCAATTATCTCACCCTCCGCCTGTCCAATATCTTTGGGCTGCCTGGAATGGGTAGGTGTAGGCCTACTGGCTGTGTCCGATGGAATTGCTATGTCAACCTCAGTGTCAGATTCAACCTCTGCACCCCCCCCCCGACTGTACCTCTGTTTGGCCACCATTATCATCAGAGTCTGCTGATACACTGACATCAGATGGCAGAGGTCCTACACTTCCACTGTGATTATCACCTGTGATGAAAAGCAACACAGGAAAAAAATAATTCCTACACTACTATAGTCCAATATATGTTAACAAGCTAACAGTGGTGCCAGTACTACAGACAGTACAGCAATACACACAACAAGTCTGACATCAACATCACATACTGAAATATTTCTTTAAATTTCTCAGCAGTACTGACATAAACATTTTTGGCTTACCATCTGCAAATGGTATTCTCCTAAGCAAGCCAAATGGTCCTGAAAAAAGTTAAGCAAATGGTAAGGGCGACATCATCGTAATTAACAGTAACACGGGGTAATACTTTCACCCTTTTATATGTCCATTAACTATACTTTCAACAAGAACTTGGCTGACAACTCTAAGCTAAGCTAATAAATCAAAATGTGTTGTTAACTGCAGCAAACTTCAATCACCCCCCCCAAAAAAAAATTCTTGTGACACAGAAGTAATGCATTGATTTCAATTGTTTTACTATACAACACTATTCAACTGTTGAACAAAACAAAGCCTACCTGGAACCTCTTCCTGGGACATGCATGCAATCCCTGAAACTGTGGCACCGATGTCCAGTACATGCTGTTCTGCACTCTCCTGGGAGCGTGACAGTGGCCAGAAACTCTTCATTCAGTGTTAGTGGTGGCTGCATAGCAGGTCTTCCCCTGGTAACCATCTAGTCACGGCCCACTACAGCTGCTCTCCTATGTGCATTTGTGATCATGTCAGTGGCCCTGTGGCACACCTCCCCATATGTCCTGCTGTGCCCATCCATGGCATTCATATCATCCACAATCTGGCATCAAATTTGCATTCTGTGTGCCACATCTCCCTGTTCCCTTTCAAGCAGGAAGTCACCAAGTTGCCTAAAGGCATTCACTATCACCTGATTCTCAGCAATGGTGAAGAGGGTCTCTGAGGATTGAGATGCCTGGGTGGCATTGTCCTAGGTGTCCTAAAATACAACAGAAGGATAATAGACTTAAGTATCACATAACTACAAAAGGAACAGCTCCCAGATTAAACAGTAAAGGTAACCTCTCAGTATTACCCACTGGAGAAACATAAAACAGTTTAGAGATGTGAGATACAAATAACAGGCAGGAGGCAAAACAAGGAGAGTAACAATAGCAACATATTCTAGTTGTGCTTTAACAGTAACTCAGCTTTGCACTCCCCCCACTAGAACAGGTAAATGACACATTTTGCTAACAAACCATCCTTGAATTGTTAAAAGTGCTATCAAAGGAACTGTTCCTGAAACATTTGTACATATTTATCACAGAGCATTCCATTTTCACATATCGGCAATCATATATACCTTTGAAATGTCTTGACAACCATGCCCATGGCATCAGTGCACTTCTAAGTAATGCATACAGATAAAAGCATAACAGACTTTGCTTCAGTTGTTTCTTAAGTACATTCAAGTGTATAGAGTGTGTAGCTGACAAAATGCAAGCATAATATAGATCAGCATGTATGTATATCTTCAAGAAGCTTTCTAGGGGCTTGCACAAATGTATAAATACTGAGCACGTGCGAGCATGACTGCCATTTTGTAGTACGCTGTTGAGATGTAAGCATGTATATCTGTGTAGTCTGTCAGTTACTCAGTTAATTTATATTCTGCACTACTGCTATTCATCCTGATGTGTTACTGTGTAATAAAGCATATAAACAAACTACCCCGCCTGTTCATCTTTAATAAAATACAAGATGAGCAACATGTTGTCAGAATGGGATCCAGAAATCCAGATTCTGGACCGAGAAGGTACTCAGCTAAAGGCGGAGAAAAATAGAGGAGTGGATCATTCCCACTGCATGATTAATTTGCAAAACAGTCAGAAATTATATCAAAGCTTACTTAAATGATTTTTTATTCATAAACATAAAAAGCACTCAGAATGCTCTAAATGAATTTCTAAGTAAACAAAATGCCCGAAACTATGACATATTGAGGAAATATTCAAATAACTACGGAAAATGTTTGAAATAAAGTCTGAATCCCACAAAAATGAATACAATAAGGAAAACAACCTCATTTTTTCGAAGTAGCTCATAACAGGTACCTTTTTCACATTAATTAAAGGTATTCAATAAATCTGAAGTATACAGAAAGTTTGCATGTTTGTGCAGTATTACAGTACAGCTATTTCATAAAATACAGCTATTTCAAAGCATATTTCACAAAGTACCATATTTCAAAGAGTGTATTGTGCATTTGAATGTTATTACAAGTACCTGGTGTGTGTGCATGTTCATACATAATTACAAGGGCCATATTTGCAGTGGACCTGTTTGCATTTTGTTTTACTATAATTTGTGGGCATAACAGATGGATTTCGTAGACCAGCTCCACTTGTCTTTGATAATAATATTGCAGAGAACTGGAGAGTGTTTGAACAATAGTATGATATTTTCATACAAGCTTCATTTTTCTGATAAAGATGACCGTACAAAGGCATTTATTCTGCTTAATTTAGCTGGTTCAGAATCCATAGAAAGAGAGCATTCATTTGTATATGCACCTGCTGTATTTGCAGGGGAGGGGGAACCGTCATATAGTGTTACCAGCTGATTCAAGGGTAGGCCCTGGTGCTTAAAATGTAAATTTACAGAAATGTGTAACCCCAAAATGACTATTACAATGGAAAGACACTTATTTTACACAATAGATAAAAAGCCTGGTCAAACTTTTGCAGCATATATAACAGACTTCAGAAACAAAGCTAAAATGTGCAGATTTGGTGATATAAGGGATGATAACAGACAGACTTGTTTGTGGTATTAAAGATGATGCTGTGAGAAATATTCTGCTTCATGACAGTGGTTTAACTTTGAATAAGGCCATTGAGATCTGTCAGATATGAGCTCACAGAAAAGCATACAAATATGCTTACAAATGAGAAATACATGCTTCCAGCATCTTCTAGTGCTCATGTTGATAGTATGCAGCACGTGGTTAAAAGAAACAGCCCAAGCACATGCAAGCAACTGTAAGTCCTGCAACAGTCACTGGAAAACCCTTCTAGCAAATTCCAGAGTGCGCACAGTCTCAGTTAAGCACAAGAGTGAGTCAGCAAACTCAAAGAATGTGCTTCGACTCAGTTTCATAGTCAACTGTTGGAATTGTGGTGCAAATCATGAGCCCAAAAGAGAAAAGTGCTTAGCTTTTGGTCAGCAATGTCACAGATGCAATAAGTGGAATCATGTCAAAAGGTTTTGTAAATCAAATAAAGGGCATTATTTTACTAAAAGAGAACAATCAAAGGGACAAGTAGATAAATTAGAAAGTTGTGACCCTACTTTTTATATTGATGGTGTGTCAGTCCTTAATGAAACAATCAGTGCAGTAGATTTATAGGCAAAGAATGAAGTATTTTGTACTGTTCGGATAAATGGGAGACCCATAGAGCTCAAAGTTGACACAGGTTCAAAGTGAAATGTTATGTCAGCAGAAACATTTGCTAGATTATGTGCTGGTGACAAGCTTGATTTGGCAAAGTGTGTGAAGCTTGTTGCTTATGGTGGTGAAGAATTTCAAAATGAAGATTCAGTAGTGCTTTCATGTTACTCTGCTGGGAACAGACCAATATGGGACTGAATTATATTGTAAATATTTTACAATGAAATTAACTGACATTTTTCACTGTATTTCCAGCTTAGCAATTATAGCTATGGTTTTTGGCCTAATTAGGTGCTCACCTCAAGATTTATACAGATGTTCATTAATATTATGATATGTTTTTACACACAAACATGATGAAGTATATATTTGGAACAAAAGTGATCTTTGTTAAGAGTGTTTCAGTTTATAAGTTACTGATATTTATTCTGATAGATGTCTAGTGGTAGATATTTTTGTTAGTTAATTAGTCATTTTGTTAGTGATTGGTTTCTTAATTAATAAAGTTTGGAATAGTAGGTTAACCTTAATAAGCTGTTCTTATATTATATATTCTAATTTGTCTCTAGCTTTTTAGTGTCAGTTCTAAGGCAACACAGTCTCAGTTTAAACTATGGTGTTAAGGGGGAAGGGGGACTTGGTTAAAGGCATAACTGTAATGCTTTTATTGTTCTTAACAGAACCACCCTCTGTAACCACTCTCTTGCTCCAAATAACTTAATTATATATAAATAATGAATGTCTTTAATGCTTCTCATGATTCTCAACTAGAATTGCTTGTTTGTGTGTTTCAATAAAGGATATTCTATTTTTAACTCAGCTGTGGACTACCTACTATTTTATTATTTCGTAGTATGTGTTTTAAACTTCGATTTTTATTAGTGAACTCGGTGCAGAACATATTTCTAGAAGTGAACTTCACACCCTCCATACTGCAAAGTTTCTGTTTGTTTGTTTTTTTTTAAGTAGAATAAAGACACTCATATTAAATATTTCATATAATATTTATTTAGACTGATGAATGTTTAAATATGTAAATCTGAGTGTGTACTGTTCACATAAATCATTTGAGTATGTTTTTACACATTACTTCACTGTAATCATTCCCTCTCACATTTCCAATAATTATCACATTAAGTTATTTTTATTTATTTTAATTTATCATTTGTTGACTGGGAAAGTCCAACTATGACAGAGCCTGGCAGAGGCCTGGGGAGAAACACTCCAGATGCATGTCTTTGGAATGTAGGAGGAAACCAGAGTACCCAGAGGAAACCCACATGAACGACATGCAGACTCTGCCAGAAAGCACCCCCAGTTGATAATTGAACCAGATAACCTCTTGCTATGAGGCGACAACATTAACCACTGCACTACTGTGCTACCCATTTTTTTAATTACATCATGAAAACATATGTAAAAAAATAGATAGAGCTGGACTGGAACCCTGTATAATCTGTGCTCAAAATAAGAGCTCATTGCTATTACACCTGCTGCCACAGAGTCAGTTTAAATATGTGTTCAGTCATTAAAAAGTACCTTTCCTTTGGATGTATTTTTACATTGCTTTTAATGGGATGAAGACTAACTGGCCAGTAACTAGACAGCAGGTGTTTTTCTTCCACTCAGTACTGTCCA